>NC_054469.1:5429169-5434169 GCF_017639515.1 Carcharodon carcharias
ACACCCACACACGGAATGAGACACACACACACACACACGGAATGAGACACACACACACACACGGAATGAGACACACACACACACACGGAATGAGACACACACACACACACGGAATGTGACACACACACACACACGGAATGTGACACACACACACACGGAATGTGACACACACACACACGGAATGTGACACACACACACACACACGGAATGTGACACACATTCCGTGTGTGTGTGTGTGTCACATTCCGTGTGTGTGTGTGTGTCTCATTCCGTGTGTGTGTGTGTGTGTCTCATTCCGTGTGTGTGTGTGTGTCACATTCCGTGTGTGTGTGTGTCACATTCCGTGTGTGTGTGTGTCACATTCCGTGTGTGTGTGTGTCACATTCCGTGTGTGTGTGTGTCACATTCCGTGTGTGTGTGTGTCACATTCCGTGTGTGTGTGTGTGTCACATTCCGTGTGTGTGTGTGTGTCTCATTCCGTGTGTGTGTGTGTGTCTCATTCCGTGTGTGTGTGTGTGTCTCATTCCGTGTGTGTGTGTGTGTCTCATTCCGTGTGTGTGTGTGTGTGTCTCATTCCGTGTGTGTGTGTGTGTGTCTCATTCCGTGTGTGTGTGTGTGTGTCTCATTCCGTGTGTGTGTGTGTGTGTCTCATTCCGTGTGTGTGTGTGTGTGTGTGTCTCATTCCGTGTGTGTGTGTGTGTGTGTGTCTCATTCCGTGTGTGTGTGTGTGTGTGTGTCTCATTCCGTGTGTGTGTGTGTGTGTCTCATTCCGTGTGTGTGTGTGTGTGTCTCATTCCGTGTGTGTGTGTGTGTGTCTCATTCCGTGTGTGTGTGTGTGTGTCTCATTCCGTGTGTGTGTGTGTGTGTCTCATTCCGTGTGTGTGTGTGTGTGTCTCATTCCGTGTGTGTGTGTGTGTGTGTGTGTGTCTCATTCCGTGTGTGTGTGTGTCTCATTCCGTGTGTGTGTGTGTGTGTCTCATTCCGTGTGTGTGTGTGTGTGTGTCTCATTCCGTGTGTGTGTGTGTGTGCCTCATTCCGTGTGTGTGTGTGTGTGTCTCATTCCGTGTGTGTCTCATTCCGTGTGTGTCTCATTCCGTGTGTGTCTCATTCCGTGTGTGTCTCATTCCGTGTGTGTGTGTGTGTGTGTGTGTGTGTGTGTGTCTCATTCCGTGTGTGTGTGTGTCTCATTCCGTGTGTGTGTGTGTGTGTGTGTGTGTCTCATTCCGTGTGTGTGTGTGTGTGTCACATTCCGTGTGTGTGTGTGTGTCTCATTCCGTGTGTGTGTGTGTGTGTGTGTCTCATTCCGTGTGTGTGTGTGTGTCACATTCCGTGTGTGTGTGTGTCACATTCCGTGTGTGTGTGTGTCACATTCCGTGTGTGTGTGTGTCACATTCCGTGTGTGTGTGTCTCACATTCCGTGTGTGTGTGTGTTTCTCATTCCGTGTGTGTGTGTGTGTCTCATTCCGTGTGTGTGTGTGTGTGTCTCATTCCGTGTGTGTGTGTGTGTGTGTGTCTCATTCCGTGTGTGTGTGTGTGTGTGTCTCATTCCGTGTGTGTTTGTGTGTGTCTCATTCCGTGTGTGTGTGTGTGTGTGTCTCATTCCGTGTGTGTGTGTGTGTGTCTCATTCCGTGTGTGTGTGTGTGTGTCTCATTCCGTGTTTGTGTGTGTGTGTGTCTCATTCCGTGTGTGTGTGTGTGTGTCTCATTCCGTGTGTGTGTGTGTGTGTCTCATTCCGTGTGTGTGTGTGTGTGTCTCATTCCGTGTGTGTGTGTGTGTGTCTCATTCCGTGTGTGTGTGTGTGTGTCTCATTCCGTGTGTGTGTGTGTGTGTGTCTCATTCCGTGTGTGTGTGTGTGTGTGTCTCATTCCGTGTGTGTGTGTGTGTGTGTGTCTCATTCCGTGTGTGTGTGTGTGTGTCTCATTCCGTGTGTGTGTGTGTGTGTGTGTGTCTCATTCCGTGTGTGTGTGTCTCATTCCGCGCGCGCGTGTGTGTGTCTCATTCCGTGTGTGTGTGTCTCATTCCGCGCGCGTGTGTGTGTGTCTCATTCCGCGCGCGTGTGTGTGTCTCATTCCGCGCGCGTGTGTGTGTCTCATTCCGCGCGCGTGTGTGTGTCTCATTCCGCGCGCGTGTGTGTGTCTCATTCCGCGCGTGTGTGTGTGTCTCATTCCGCGTGTGTGTGTGTCTCATTCCGCGTGTGTGTGTGTGTGTGTCTCATTCCGCGTGTGTGTGTGTGTGTGTGTCTCATTCCGCGTGTGTGTGTGTGTGTGTCTCATTCCGTGTGTGTGTGTGTGTGTCTCATTCCGTGTGTGTGTGTGTGTGTGTGTGTGTCTCATTCCGTGTGTGTGTGTGTGTCTCATTCCGTGTTTGTGTGTGTGTGTCTCATTCCGTGTGTGTGTGTGTGTGTGTGTGTCTCATTCCGTGTGTGTGTGTGTGTCTCATTCCGTGTGTGTGTGTGTGTGTGTGTCTCATTCCGTGTGTGTGTGTGTGTGTCTCATTCCGTGTGTGTGTGTGTGTGTCTCATTCCGTGTGTGTGTGTGTGTGTCTCATTCCGTGTGTGTGTGTGTGTGTCTCATTCCGTGTGTGTGTGTGTGTGTGTGTGTGTGTGTGTGTGTGTCTCATTCCGTGTGTGTGTGTGTGTGTGTGTGTGTGTGTGTGTGTGTGTGTGTCTCATTCCGTGTGTGTGTGTGTGTGTGTGTGTGTGTGTGTGTGTGTGTGTGTCTCATTCCGTGTGTGTGTGTGTGTGTGTGTGTGTGTGTGTGTCTCATTCCGTGTGTGTGTGTGTGTGTGTGTGTGTGTGTGTGTGTGTGTCTCATTCCGTGTGTGTGTGTGTGTGTCTCATTCCGTGTGTGTGTGTCTCATTCCGTGTGTGTGTGTGTGTGTGTGTCTCATTCCGTGTGTGTGTGTGTGTGTGTCTCATTCCGTGTGTGTGTGTGTGTGTGTGTGTGTGTCTCATTCCGTGTGTGTGTGTGTGTGTGTGTGTCTCATTCCGTGTGTGTGTGTGTGTGTCATTCCGTGTGTGTGTGTGTGTGTCTCATTCCGTGTGTGTGTGTGTCTCATTCCGTGTGTGTGTGTGTGTGTGTCTCATTCCGTGTGTGTGTGTGTGTGTGTGTGTCTCATTCCGTGTGTGTGTGTGTGTGTGTGTGTGTGTGTGTGTGTGTCTCATTCCGTGTGTGTGTGTGTGTGTGTGTGTGTGTGTGTGTGTGTGTCTCATTCCGTGTGTGTGTGTGTGTGTGTGTGTCTCATTCCGTGTGTGTGTGTGTGTGTGTGTCTCATTCCGTGTGTGTGTGTGTGTGTGTGTCTCATTCCGTGTGTGTGTGTGTGTGTGTCTCATTCCGTGTGTGTGTGTGTGTGTGTGTGTGTGTGTCTCATTCTGTGTGTGTGTGTGTGTGTGTGTGTCTCATTCCGTGTGTGTGTGTGTGTGTGTCTCATTCCGTGTGTGTGTGTGTGTGTGTCTCATTCCGTGTGTGTGTGTGTGTGTGTGTGTGTGTCTCATTCCGTGTGTGTGTGTGTGTGTGTGTCTCATTCCGTGTGTGTGTGTGTGTGTGTGTCTCATTCCATGTGTGTGTGTGTGTGTGTCTCATTCCGTGTGTGTGTGTGTGTGTGTGTCTCATTCCGTGTGTGTGTGTGTGTGTCTCATTCCGTGTGTGTGTGTGTGTGTGTGTGTGTCTCATTCCGTGTGTGTGTGTGTGTGTGTGTGTGTGTCTCATTCCATGTGTGTGTGTGTGTGTCTCATTCCGTGTGTGTGTGTGTGTGTGTGTCTCATTCCGTGTGTGTGTGTGTGTGTGTGTCTCATTCCGTGTGTGTGTGTGTGTGTGTGTGTGTGTGTGTGTCTCATTCCGTGTGTGTGTGTGTGTGTCTCATTCCGTGTGTGTGTGTGTGTGTGTGTGTCTCATTCCGTGTGTGTGTGTGTGTGTGTGTGTTTGTGTCTCATTCCGTGTGTGTGTGTTTGTGTGTGTGTGTGTGTCTCATTCCGTGTGTGTGTGTGTGTGTGTGTGTGTGTGTGTGTGTCTCATTCCGTGTGTGTGTGTGTGTGTGTGTCTCATTCCGTGTGTGTGTGTGTGTGTGTCTCATTCCGTGTGTGTGTGTGTGTCTCATTCCGAGTGTGTGTGTGTGTGTCTCATTCCGTGTGTGTGTGTGTGTGTGTCTCATTCCGTGTGTGTGTGTGTGTGTGTCTCATTCCGTGTGTGTGTGTCTGTGTGTGTCTCATTCCGTGTGTGTGTGTGTGTGTGTGTGTGTCTCATTCCGTGTGTGTGTGTCTGTGTGTGTCTCATTCCGTGTGTGTGTGTGTGTGTGTGTGTGTGTGTGTGTGTGTGTCTCATTCCGTGTGTGTGTGTCTGTGTGTGTCTCATTCCGTGTGTGTGTGTGTGTGTGTGTGTGTGTCTCATTCCGTGTGTGTGTGTGTGTGTGTGTGTGTGTGTGTGTGTGTGTGTGTGTGTTTCTCATTCCGTGTGTGTGTGTGTGTGTGTGTGTGTGTGTGTGTGTCTCATTCCGTGTGTGTGTGTGTGTGTGTGTGTGTGTGTGTGTGTCTCATTCCGTGTGTGTGTGTGTGTGTGTGTGTGTGTGTGTCTCATTCCGTGTGTGTGTGTGTGTGTGTGTGTCTCATTCCGTGTGTGTGTGAGTGTGTGTGTCTCATTCAGTGTGTGTGTGTGTGTGTCTCATTCCGTGTGTGTGTGTGTGTGTGTGTGTGTCTCATTCCGTGTGTGTGTGTGTGTCATTCCATGTGCGTGTGTGTGTCATTCCGTGTGTGTGTGTGTGTGTCATTCCGTGTGTGTGTGTGTGTGTGTCTCATTCCGTGTGTGTGTGTGTGTCTCATTCCGTGTGTGTGTGTGTGTGTGTGTGTGTGTGTGTGTGTCTCATTCCGTGTGTGTGTGTGTGTGTCTCATTCCGTGTGTGTGTGTGTGTGTGTGTGTGCGTGCGTGTGTGTCTCATTCCGTGTGTGCGTGTGTGTCCCATTCCGTGTGTGCGTGTGTGTCTCATTCCGTGTGTGTGTGTGTCTCAT
>NC_054469.1:6336669-6576952 GCF_017639515.1 Carcharodon carcharias
AGTACCCTCCGTTTTTAAAGCTGTAATTTGCTCCTACGGGCAGCAGGTGGAGGTGCCCTCCGTATTTAAAGCTGTAATTTGCTCTTACGGGCAGCAGGTGGCGGTACCCATGTTTTAAAAGCTGTAATTTGCACTTACGGGCAGCAGGTGGCTGTACCCTCCGTATTCAAAGCTGTAATTTGCTCCTACGGGCAGCAGGTGGCGGTACCCTCCGTTTATAAAAGCTGTAATTTTCTCCTACGGGCAGCATGTGTCGGTGCCCTCAATTTTCAAGAGCTGTAATTTGCTCATACAGGCAGCAGGTGGCGGTACCCTCCTTTTTTTAAGCTGTAATTTGCTCCTACGGGCAGCAGCTGGCGGCACCCTCCATTTTTAATGCGCCCCTACAGGCAACAGGTGGTGGTACCCTCCTTTTTTAAAAGCTGTAATTTGCTCCTACGGGCAGCAGGTGGCAGTGCACTCCGTTTTTAAAGCTGTAATTTGCTCCTCCGGGCAGCAGGTGGCCCTAACCTCCGTTTTTAATGCGCTCCTACAGGCAGCAGGTGGTGGTACCCTCCGTTTTTAAAGCTGTCATTTGCTCCTACGGGCAGCAGGTGGCGGTACCCATGCTTTAAAAGCTGTAATTTGCTCCTATTGGCAGCAGGTGGCGGTACCTTCCATTTTTAAAATCAGTAATTTGCACTTACGGGCAGCAGGTGGCAGGAACCTCCACTTTTAAAAGCTGTAATTTGCTCTGGCAGCAGTTGGCGGTGCCCTCCATTTTTAAAAGCTGTAATTTTCTCCTACGGGCAGCAGGTGGCGGTGCCCTCAATTTTCAAGAGCTGTAATTTGCTCATACAGGCAGCAGGTGGCGGTACCCTCCGGTTTTTAAGCTGTAATTTGCTCCTACGGGCAGCAGCTGGCGGTACCCTCCATTTTTAATGCGCCCCTACAGGCAGCAGGTGGTGGTACCCTCCGTTTTTAAAAGCTGTAATTTGCTCCTACGGGCTGCAAGTGGCAGCGCACTCCGTTTTTAAAGCTGTAATTTGCTCCTACGGGCAGCAGGTGGCAGTACCCATGTTTTAAAAGCTGTAGTTTTTTCCTACGGGCAGCAGGGGGCGGTACCCTCCGTTTTTAAAGTTGTAATTTGCACCTACGGGCAGCAGGTGGCAGTACCCTCCGTTTTTAAAGTTGTAATTTGCACCTACGGGCAGCAGGTGGCAGTACCCTCCGTTTTTAAAGCTGTAATTTGCTCCTACGGGCAGCAGGTGGAGGTGCCCTCCGTATTTAAAGCTGTAATTTGCACTTACGGGCAGCAGGTGGCTGTACCCTCCGTTTTAAAAGCTGTAATTTGCTCCTGCCGGCAGCAGGTGGCGGTACCCTCCATTTTTAAAAGCTGTAATTTGCTCCTACGGGCTGCATGTGGCGGTGCCTTCCTTTCTTAAAAGCTGTAATTTGCTCCTATGGGCAGCAGGTGGCGGTAGCCTCTGTTTTCAAAAGCTGTAATTTGATCCTACGGGCAGCAGGTGGCGGTACCGCCGTTTTTAAAAGCTGTAATTTGCTCCTGCGGGCAGCAGTTGACGGTGCCCTCTGTTTTTAATGCGCTCCTACAGGCAGCAGTTGGCGCTACCCTCCGTTTTTACAGCTGTAATTTGCAGCTACAGGCAGCAGGTGGCGGTACCCATGTTTTAAAATCTGTAATTTGCTTCTACGGGCAGCAGGTGGCGGTACCCTCAGTTATTAAAGCTTTAATTTGCTTCTACGGGCAGCAGCTGGCGGTACCCTCCATTTTTAAAAGATGTAATATTCTCCGGGCAGCAGTTGGCGGTGCCCTCCGTTTTGAAAAGCTGTAATTTGCTCCTATGGGCAGCAGTGGCGGTGCCCTCCATTTTTAAAACTGTAATTTGCTCCTACGGGCAGCAGGTGGCGGTGCCCTCCGTTTTTAAAGCTGTAATTTGCTCTTACGGGCAGCAGGTGGCGATACTCATGTTTTAAAAGCTGTAAATTGCTCCCAATGGCAGCAGGTGGTGGTGCCCACCATTTTAAAAAGCCTGTAATTTCCACTTACGGGCAGCAGGTGGCGGTGCCCTTCGTTTTTAAAAGCTGTAATTTGCTTCTATGGGCAGCAGGTGGCGGTGCCCTCCTTTTTTAAAAGCTGTAATTTGCCCCTACAGGCAGCAGGTGCTGGTACCCTCCGTTTTTAAAAGCTGTAATTTGCTCCTACGGGCTGCATGTGGCAGTGCACTCCGTTTTTAAAGCTGTAATTTGCTCCTACGGGCAGCAGGTGGCAGTACCCATGTTTTAAAAGCTGTAGTTTTTTCCTACGGGCAGCAGGGGGCGGTACCCTCCGTTTTTAAAGTTGTAATTTGCTCCTACGGGCTGCATGTGGCGGTGCCTTCCGTTTTTAAAAGCTGTAATTTGCTCCTATGGGCAGCAGGTGGCGGTAGCCTCTGTTTTCAAAAGCTGTAATTTGATCCTACGGGCAGCAGGTGGCGGTACCGCCGTTTTTAAAAGCTGTAATTTGCTCCTGCGGGCAGCAGTTGACGGTGCCCTCTGCTTTTAATGCGCTCCTACAGGCAGCAGTTGGCGCTACCCTCCGTTTTTACAGCTGTAATTTGCAGCTACAGGCAGCAGGTGGCGGTACCCATGTTTTAAAATCTGTAATTTGCTTCTACGGGCAGCAGGTGGCGGTACCCTCAGTTATTAAAGCTTTAATTTGCTTCTACGGGCAGCAGGTGGCGGTACCCTCCGTTTTAAAATCTGTAATTTGCACTTACGGGCAGCAGGTGGCGGTGCCCTCCGATTTTAAAGCTGTAATTTGCTCATACGGGCAGCAGGTGGCGGTACCCTCCATTTTTAAAAGCTGTAATTTGCACCGACGGGGAGCAGGTGGCGGTACCCTCCGCTTTTAAAGCTGTAATTTGCTCCTGCGGGCAGCAGGTGGCGGTCCCCATGTTTTAAAAGCTGTAATTTGCTCCTACAGGCAGCAGGTGGCGTTACCCTCCGTTTTTAAAAGCTGTAATTTGCTCCTACGGGCAGCATGTGGCGGTTCCCTCCATTTTTAAAGCTGTAATTTGCTCCTATGGGCAGCAGGTGGCGGTACCCTCCATTTTTAAAAGCTGTAATTTGCTTCTACGGGCAGCAGGTGGCGGTGCCCTCCGTTTTTAAAAGCTTTAATTTGCTCCTACAGGTAGCAGGTGGCGGTGCTCTCCATTTGTAAAAGCCTGTAATTTGCTCCTACAGGCTGCTGGTTGCGGTGCCCTCCAGTTTTAAAAGCTGTAATTTGCTCCTACGGGCAGCAGCTGGCGGTTACCTCCGCTTTTAAAAGCTGTAATTTGCACTTACGGGAGGCAGATGGCGGCGCCCTCAGTTTTTAAAGCTGCACTTTGCTCCTACGGGCAGCAGGTGTCAGTACCCTCCGTTTTTAAAAGCTGTAATTGGCTCCTACAGGCTGCAGGTGGCGGTGCTATCCGATTTTAAAAGCTGTAATTTGCTCCTACGGTCAGCAGGTGGCGGTGCCCTCCATTTTTAAAAGCTGTAATTTGCTCCTACGGGCAGCAGGTGGCGGTACCCTCCGTTTTAAAAGCTGTAATTTGCTCCTACGGGCAGCAGGTGGCCCTAACCTCCGTTTTTAATGCGCTCCTACAGGCAGCAGGTGGTGGTACCCTCCGTTTTTAAAGCTGTCATTTGCTCCTACGGGCAGCAGGTGGCGGTACCCATGCTTTAAAAGCTGTAATTTGCTCCTATTGGCAGCAGGTGGCGGTACCTTCCATTTTTAAAATCAGTAATTTGCACTTACAGGCAGCAGGTGGCAGGAACCTCCACTTTTAAAAGCTGTAATTTGCTCCGGCAGCAGTTGGCGGTGCCCTCCGTTTTTAAAAGCTGTAATTTTCTCCTACGGGCAGCAGGTGGCGGTGCCCACAATTTTCAAGAGCTGTAATTTGCTCATACAGGCAGCAGGTGGCGGTACCCTCCGTTTTTTAAGCTGTAATTTGCTCCTACGGGCAGCAGCTGGCGGTACCCTCCATTTTTAATGCGCCCCTACAGGCAGCAGGTGGTGGTACCCTCCGTTTTTAAAAGCTGTAATTTGCTCCTACGGGCTGCATGTGGCAGTGCACTCCGTTTTTAAAGCTGTGATTTGCTCCTACGGGCAGCAGGTGGCAGTACCCATGTTTTAAAAGCTGTAGTTTTTTCCTACGGGCAGCAGGGGGCGGTACCCTCCGTTTTTAAAAGCTGTAATTTGCACCTACGGGCAGCAGGTGGCAGTACCCTCCGTTTTTAAAGCTGTAATTTGCTCCTACGGGCAGCAGGTGGAGGTGCCCTCCGTATTTAAAGCTGTAATTTGCTCTTACGGGCAGCAGGTGGCGGTACCCATGTTTTAAAAGCTGTAATTTGCACTTACAGGCAGCAGGTGGCTGTACCCTCCGTTTTCAAAGCTGTAATTTGCTCCTACGGGCAGCAGGTGGCGGTACCCTCCGTTTATAAAAGCTGTAATTTTCTCCTACGGGCAGCATGTGTCGGTGCCCTCAATTTTCAAGGGCTGTAATTTGCTCATACAGGCAGCAGGTGGCGGTACCCTCCTTTTTTTAAGCTGTAATTTGCTCCTACGGGCAGCAGCTGGCGGCACCCTCCATTTTTAATGCGCCCCTACAGGCAACAGGTGGTGGTACCCTCCTTTTTTAAAAGCTGTAATTTGCTCCTACGGGCAGCAGGTGGCAGTGCACTCCGTTTTTAAAGCTGTAATTTGCTCCTCCGGGCAGCAGGTGGCCCTAACCTCCGTTTTTAATGCGCTCCTACAGGCAGCAGGTGGTGGTACCCTCCGTTTTTAAAGCTGTCATTTGCTCCTACGGGCAGCAGGTGGCGGTACCCATGCTTTAAAAGCTGTAATTTGCTCCTATTGGCAGCAGGTGGCGGTACCTTCCATTTTTAAAATCAGTAATTTGCACTTACGGGCAGCAGGTGGCAGGAACCTCCACTTTTAAAAGCTGTAATTTGCTCTGGCAGCAGTTGGCGGTGCCCTCCATTTTTAAAAGCTGTAATTTTCTCCTACGGGCAGCAGGTGGCGGTGCCCTCAATTTTCAAGAGCTGTAATTTGCTCATACAGGCAGCAGGTGGCGGTACCCTCCGGTTTTTAAGCTGTAATTTGCTCCTACGGGCAGCAGCTGGCGGTACCCTCCATTTTTAATGCGCCCCTACAGGCAGCAGGTGGTGGTACCCTCCGTTTTTAAAAGCTGTAATTTGCTCCTACGGGCTGCATGTGGCAGCGCACTCCGTTTTTAAAGCTGTAATTTGCTCCTACGGGCAGCAGGTGGCAGTACCCATGTTTTAAAAGCTGTAGTTTTTTCCTACGGGCAGCAGGGGGCGGTACCCTCCGTTTTTAAAGTTGTAATTTGCACCTACGGGCAGCAGGTGGCAGTACCCTCCGTTTTTAAAGTTGTAATTTGCACCTACGGGCAGCAGGTGGCAGTACCCTCCGTTTTTAAAGCTGTAATTTGCTCCTACGGGCAGCAGGTGGAGGTGCCCTCCGTATTTAAAGCTGTAATTTGCACTTACGGGCAGCAGGTGGCTGTACCCTCCGTTTTAAAAGCTGTAATTTGCTCCTGCCGGCAGCAGGTGGCGGTACCCTCCATTTTTAAAAGCTGTAATTTGCTCCTACGGGCTGCATGTGGCGGTGCCTTCCTTTCTTAAAAGCTGTAATTTGCTCCTATGGGCAGCAGGTGGCGGTAGCCTCTGTTTTCAAAAGCTGTAATTTGATCCTACGGGCAGCAGGTGGCGGTACCGCCGTTTTTAAAAGCTGTAATTTGCTCCTGCGGGCAGCAGTTGACGGTGCCCTCTGTTTTTAATGCGCTCCTACAGGCAGCAGTTGGCGCTACCCTCCGTTTTTACAGCTGTAATTTGCAGCTACAGGCAGCAGGTGGCGGTACCCATGTTTTAAAATCTGTAATTTGCTTCTACGGGCAGCAGGTGGCGGTACCCTCAGTTATTAAAGCTTTAATTTGCTTCTACGGGCAGCAGCTGGCGGTACCCTCCATTTTTAAAAGATGTAATATTCTCCGGGCAGCAGTTGGCGGTGCCCTCCGTTTTGAAAAGCTGTAATTTGCTCCTATGGGCAGCAGTGGCGGTGCCCTCCATTTTTAAAACTGTAATTTGCTCCTACGGGCAGCAGGTGGCGGTGCCCTCCGTTTTTAAAGCTGTAATTTGCTCTTACGGGCAGCAGGTGGCGATACTCATGTTTTAAAAGCTGTAAATTGCTCCCAATGGCAGCAGATGGTGGTGCCCACCATTTTAAAAAGCCTGTAATTTCCACTTACGGGCAGCAGGTGGCGGTGCCCTTCGTTTTTAAAAGCTGTAATTTGCTTCTATGGGCAGCAGGTGGCGGTGCCCTCCTTTTTTAAAAGCTGTAATTTGCCCCTACAGGCAGCAGGTGGTGGTACCCTCCGTTTTTAAAAGCTGTAATTTGCTCCTACGGGCTGCATGTGGCAGTGCACTCCGTTTTTAAAGCTGTAATTTGCTCCTACGGGCAGCAGGTGGCAGTACCCATGTTTTAAAAGCTGTAGTTTTTTCCTACGGGCAGCAGGGGGCGGTACCCTCCGTTTTTAAAGTTGTAATTTGCTCCTACGGGCTGCATGTGGCGGTGCCTTCCGTTTTTAAAAGCTGTAATTTGCTCCTATGGGCAGCAGGTGGCGGTAGCCTCTGTTTTCAAAAGCTGTAATTTGATCCTACGGGCAGCAGGTGGCGGTACCGCCGTTTTTAAAAGCTGTAATTTGCTCCTGCGGGCAGCAGTTGACGGTGCCCTCTGTTTTTAATGCGCTCCTACAGGCAGCAGTTGGCGCTACCCTCCGTTTTTACAGCTGTAATTTGCAGCTACAGGCAGCAGGTGGCGGTACCCATGTTTTAAAATCTGTAATTTGCTTCTACGGGCAGCAGGTGGCGGTACCCTCAGTTATTAAAGCTTTAATTTGCTTCTACGGGCAGCAGCTGGCGGTACCCTCCATTTTTAAAAGATGTAATATTCTCCGGGCAGCAGTTGGCGGTGCCCTCCGTTTTGAAAAGCTGTAATTTGCTCCTATGGGCAGCAGTGGCGGTGCCCTCCATTTTTAAAACTGTAATTTGCTCCTGCGGGCAGCAGTGGCGGTGCTCTCCGTTTTTAAAAGCTGTAATTTGCTCATACGGGCAGCAGGTGGCAGTAACCTCCGTTTTTAAAGTTGTAATTTGCACCTACGGGAAGCAGGTGGCAGTACCCTCCATTTTTAAAGCTGTAATTTGCTCCTACGGGCAGCAGGTGGCGGTGCCCTCCGTTTTTAAAGCTGTAATTTGCTCTTACGGGCAGCAGGTGGCGATACTCATGTTTTAAAAGCAGTAAATTGCTCCCAATGGCAGCAGGTGGTGGTGCCCACCATTTTAAAAAGCCTGTAATTTCCACTTACGGGCAGCAGGTGGCGGTGCCCTTCGTTTTTAAAAGCTGTAATTTGCTTCTATGGGCAGCAGGTGGCGGTGCCCTCCTTTTTTAAAAGCTGTAATTTGCCCCTACAGGCAGCAGGTGGCGACGCCCTCCTTTTTTAAAAGCTGTAATTTGCCCCTACAGGCAGCAGGTGGCGACGCCCTCCGTTTTTAAAAGCTGTAATTTGCTCCTACAGGCAGCAGCTGGCGGTACCCTCCGTTTTTAATGCGCTCCTACAGGCAGCAGGTGGCACTACCCTCCGTTTTTATAGGTGTAATTTGCTTCTACGGACAGCAGGTGGCGGTACCCTCCGTTTTTAAAGCTGTAATTTGCTCCTAGGGGCAGCAGGTGTCGGTACCCTCCATTTTTAAAAGCTGTAATTTGCTCCGGGCAGCAGTTGGCGGTGCCCTCCGTTTTAAAAAGCTGTAATTTGCTCCAATGGGCAGCAGGTGGCGGTGCCCCCCATTTTTAAAACTGTAATTTGCTCCAACGGGCAGCAGGTGGCGGTACCAATGTTTTAAATTCTGTAATTTGCTCCCACGGGCAGCAGTAGCAGTGCTCTCCATTTTTAAAAGCTGTAAATTGCTCCTACGGGCAGCAGGTGGCGGTGACCCCCGTTTTAAAATGCCTGTAATTTGCACTTATGGGCAGCAGGTGGCGGCGCCCTTCGGTTTTAAATGCCTGTCATTTGCACTTATGGGCAGCAGGTGGTGGTGGCCTTCGTTTTTAAAAGCTGTAATTTGCTCCTACGGGCAGCAGTGGCGGTGCTCTCCGTTTTTAAAAGCTGTAAATTGCTACTACAGGCAGCAGGTGGCGACGCCCTCCGTTTTTAAAAGCTGTAATTTGCTCCTACAGGCAGCACCTAGCGGTACCCTCCGTTTTTAATGCGCTCCTACAGGCAGCAGGTGGTGCTACCCTCGGTTTTTAAAGCTGTAATTTGCTTCTACAGGCAGCAGGAGGCGGAACCATGTTTTAAAATCTGTAATTTGCTTCTACGGGCAGAAGTAGGCGGTTCCCTCCATTTTTAAAAGCTGTAATTTGATCCTACGGGTAGCAGGTGGCGGTACCCATGTTTTAAAGGCTGTAATTTGCACTTACGGGCAGCAGTTGGCGGTGCCCTCCGTTTTTAAAGCTGTAATTTGCTCCTACGGGCAGCAGGTGTCGGTACCCTCCGTTTTTAAAAGCTGTAATTGGCTCCTACGGGCAGCAGGTGGCGGTGGCCTCAGTTTTTAAAAGATGTAATTTGCTCCTACGGGCAGCACCTGGCGGTACCCTTGGTTTTTAATGCACTCCTACAGGCAGCAGATGGCGGTACCCTCCGTTTTTAAAAGCTGTAATTTGCTCATACGGGCAGCAGGTAGCGGTACACTCCATTTTTAAAAGCTGTAATTTGCACCTACGGGCAGCAGGTGGCAGCACCCTCCGCTTTTAAAGCTGTAATTTGCTCCTGCGGGCAGCAGGTGGCGGTACCCATGTTTTAAAAGCTGTAATTTGCTCCTACAGGCAGCAGGTGGCGTTACCCTCGTTTTTAAAAGCTGTAATTTGCTCCTACAGGAAGCATGTGGCGGTTCCCTCCATTTTTAAAGCTGTAATTTGCTCCTATGGGCAGCAGGTGGCGGTACCCTCCATTTTTAAAAGCTGTAATTTGCTCCGGGCAGCAGTTGGCGGTGCCCTCCATTTTTAAAAGCTGTAATTTGCTCCTATTAGCAGCAGGTGGCAGTGCCCTCCATTTTTAAAGCTGTAATTTGCTCCTACGGGAAGCAAATGGCGGTACCCATGTTTTAAAAGCTGTAATTTGCTCCTACGGGCAGAAGATGGCGGTGCCCTCCGTTTTAAAATCTGTAATTTGCTCCTGCGGGCAGCAGGTGGCGGTACCCATGTTTTAAAAGCTGTAATTTGCACTTACGGGCAGCAGGTGGCGTTACCCTCCGTTTTTAAAAGCTGTAATTTGCTCCTACGGGTAGCATGTGGCGGTTCCCTCCATTTTTAAAGCTGTAATTTGCTCCTATGGGCAGCAGGTGGCGGTACCCTCCATTTTTAAAAGCTGTAATTTGCTCCGGGCAGCAGTTGGCGGTGCCCTCCATTTTTAAAAGCTGTAATTTGCTCCTATTAGCAGCAGGTGGCGGTAACCTCCATTTTCAAAAGCTGTAATTTGCTCCGGGCAGCAGTTGGCGGTGCCCTCCGTTTTAAAAGCTGTAATTTGCACCTACGGGCAGCAGGTGGCAGTACCCTGCGTTTTTAAAAGTGTAATTTGCTCCTACGGGCAGCAGGTGGCGGTACCAATGTTTTAAAAGCTGTAATTTGCTCCTATGGGCAGCAGGTGGCGGTGCCCTCCATTTCTAAAGCTGTAATTTGCTCCTACGGGCAGCAGGTGGCGGTAACCATGTTTTAAAGGCTGTAATTTGCTCCTACGGGCAGCAGTGCCGGTGCACTCCGTTTTTAAAAGCTGTAAATTGCTCCTACGGGCAGCAGGTGGCGGTACCGATGTTTTAAAAGCTGTACTTTGCTCCTACGGGCAGCAGGTGGCAGTACCCTCCTTTTTTAAAAGCTGTAATTTGCACTTACGGGCAGCAGTTGGCCGTGCCCTCCGTTGTTAAAGCTGTAATTTGCTCCTACGGGTAGCAGGTGGCAGTACCCTCCGTTTTTAAAGCTGTAATTTGCTCCTACGGGCAGCAGGTGGCGGTAACCATGTTTTAAAGGCTGTAATTTGCTCCTACGGGCAGCAGTGCCGGTGCACTCCGTTTTTAAAAGCTGTAAATTGCTCCTACGGGCAGCAGGTGGCGGTGCCCACTATTTTAAAAAGCCTGTAATTTGCACTAACGGGCAGCAGGTGGCGGTGCCCTCCGTTTTTAAAAGCCTGTAATTTCCACTTACGGGCAGCAGGTGACGGTGCCCTTCGTTTTTAAAAGCTGTAATTTGCTCCTACGGGCAGCAGGTGGCAGTGCCCTCCGTTTTTAAAAGCTGTAATTTGCTCCTACAGGCAGCAGCTGGCGGTACCCTCCATTTTTAATGCGCTCCTACAGGCAGCAGATGGCGCTACCCTCCGTTTTTAAAGCTGTAATTTGCTCCTACGGGCAGCAGGTGGCGGTACCCTCTGCTTTTAAAGCTGTGATTTGCTCCTACAGGCAGCAGGTGGCGGTACCCTCCATTTTTAAAGATGTAATTTGCTCCTACGGGCAGCAGTTGGCGGTGCCTTCCGCTTTAAAATCTGTAATTTGCACCTACGGGCAGCAGGTGGCGGGGCCCTCCGCTTTAAAATCTGTAATTTGCTCCTCCGGACAGCAGGTGCCGGAGCCCTCCGTTTGTAAATACTGTAAGTTGCTCCTATGGGCAGCAGGTGGCGGTGCCCTCTGTTTTAAAAAGCTGTAATTTGCACTCACGGGCAGCAGGTGGCGGTACCCTCCGGTTTTGAAAGCTGTAATTTGCTCCGGGCAGCAGTTGGCGGTGGCCTCCGCTTTAAAAGCTGTAATTTTCTCCTATGGGCCGCAGGTGGCGGTGCCCACCGTTTTCAAGGCTTGTAATTTGCTCATACAGGCAGCAGGTGGCGGTACCCTCCGTTTTTAAAGTTGTAATTTGTACCTACGGGCAGCAGGTGGCAGTACCCTCCATTTTTAAAGCAGTAGTTTGCTAGTACGGGCAGCGGCGGGCGGTAACCTCCGTTTTTAGTGCGCTCCTACAGGCTGCAGGTGTCGGTGCCCTCCGTTTTTAAAAGCTGTAATTTGCTCCTACGGGCTGCAGGTGGCGGTGCCCTCCGTTTTTAAAAGCCTGTAATTTGCTCCTACAGGCTGCAGGTGGCGGTGCTCTCCATTTTTAAACGCTGTAATTTGCTCCTACGGGCAGCAGGTGGCGGTGCCCTCAGTTATTAAAGGCTGTAATTTGCTCCTACGGGCAGCAGGTGGCGGTGCTCTCCGTTTTTAAAAGCCTGTAATTTGCTCCTACAGGCTGCAGGTGGCGGTGGCCTCCGTTTTTAAAAGCTGTAATTTGCTCCTACGAGCAGCAGGTGGCGGTACCCACCGTTTTTAAAGCTGTAATTTGCTCCTACGGGCAGCAGGTGGCGGTGTCCTCCGTCTTAAAATCTGTAATTTGCTCCTATGGCCAGCAGCTGGCCCTACCCTCCGTATTTAATGCGCTCCTACAGGCAGCAGGTGGCGGTACCCTCCGTTTTTAAAGCTGTAATTTGCTCCTACGGGCAGCAGCTGGCGGTACCCTCCATTTTTAATGCGCCCCTACAGGCAGCAGGTGGTGGTACCCTCCGTTTTTAAAAGCTGTAATTTGCTCCTACGGGCTGCATGTGGCAGTGCACTCCGTTTTTAAAGCTGTGATTTGCTCCTACGGGCAGCAGGTGGCAGTACCCATGTTTTAAAAGCTGTAGTTTTTCCCTACGGGCAGCAGGGGGCGGTACCCTCCGTTTTAAAAAGCTGTAATTTGCACCTACGGGCAGCAGGTGGCAGTACCCTCCGTTTTTAAAGCTGTAATTTGCTCCTACGGGCAGCAGGTGGAGGTGCCCTCCGTATTTAAAGCTGTAATTTGCTCTTACGGGCAGCAGGTGGCGGTACCCATGTTTTAAAAGCTGTAATTTGCACTTACGGGCAGCAGGTGGCTGTACCCTCCGTTTTAAAAGCTGTAATTTGCTCCTGCCGGCAGCAGGTGGTGGTACCCTCCGTTTTTAAAAGCTGTAATTTGCTCCTACGGGCTGCATGTGGCGGTGCCTTCCGTTTTTAAAAGCTGTAATTCGCTCCTGCGGGCAGCAGGTGGCAGTGCCCTCTGTTTTTAATGCGCTCCTACAGGCAGCAGTTGGCGCTACCCTCCGTTTTAACAGCTGTAATTTGCAGCTACAGGCAGCAGGTGGCGGTACCCATGTTTTAAAATCTGTAATTTGCTTCTACGGGCAGCAGGTGGCGGTACCCTCAGTTATTAAAGCTTTAATTTGCTTCTACGGGCAGCAGCTGGCGGTACCCTCCATTTTTAAAAGATGTAATACTCTCCGGGCAGCAGTTGGCCGTGCCCTCCGTTTTGAAAAGCTGTAATTTGCTCCTATGGGCAGCAGTGGCGGTGCCCTCCATTTTTAAAACTGTAATTTGCTCCTGCGGGCAGCAGTGGCGGTGCTCTCCGTTTTTAAAAGCTGTAATTTGCTCATACGGGCAGCAGGTGGCAGTAACCTCCGTTTTTAAAGTTGTAATTTGCACCTACGGGAAGTAGGTGGCAGCACCCTCCATTTTTAAAGCTGTAATTTGCTCCTACGGGCAGCAGGTGGCGGTGCCCTCCGTTTTTAAAGCTGTAATTTGCTTCTACGGGCAGCAGGTGGCGATACTCATGTTTTAAAAGCTGTAAATTGCTCCCAATGGCAGCAGGTGGTGGTGCCCACCATTTTAAAAAGCCTGTAATTTCCACTTACGGGCAGCAGGTGGCGACGCCCTCCGTTTTTAAAAGCTGTAATTTGCTCCTACAGGCAGCAGCTGGCGGTACCCTCCGTTTTTGATGCGCTCCTACAGGCAGCAGGTGGCACTACCCTCCGTTTTTAAAGGTGTAATTTGCTCCTACAGGCAACAGGTGGCTGTACCCATGTTTGAAAATGTGTAATTTGCTTCTACGGGCAGCAGGTGGCGGTACCCTCCGTTTTTAAAGCTGTAATTTGCTCCTAGGGGCAGCAGGTGTCAGTACCCTCCATTTTTAAAAGCTGTAATTTGCTCCGGGCAGCAGTTGGCGGTGCCATCCGTTTTTAAAAGCTGTAATTTGCTCCTATGGGCAGCAGGTGGCGGTGCCCCCCATTTTTAAAACTGTAATTTGATCCTACGGGCAGCAGCTGGCGGTAACCTCCGTTTTTAATGCGCTCCTACAGGCTGCAGGTGGCGGTGCCCTCCGTTTTCAAAAGCTGTAATTGGCTCCTACGGGCAGCAGGTGGCGGTGCCCCCCGTTTTTAAAAGCTGTAATTTGCTCCTACAGGTAGCAGGTGGCGGTGCTCTCCATTTGTAAAAGCCTGTAATTTGCTCCTACAGGCTGCTGGTTGCGGTGCCCTCCAGTTTTAAAAGCTGTAATTTGCTCCTACGGGCAGCAGCTGGCGGTTACCTCCGTTTTTAAAAGCTGTACTTTGCACTTACGGGAGGCAGATGGCGGCGGCCTCAGTTTTTAATGCTGTACTTTGCTCCTACGGGCAGCAGGTGTCAGTACCCTCCGTTTTTAAAAGCTGTAATTGGCTCCTACAGGCTGCAGGTGGCGGTGCTATCCGATTTTAAAAGCTGTAATTTGCTCCTACGGTCAGCAGGTGGCGGTGAACTCCATTTTTAAAAGCTGTAATTTGCTCCTACAGGTAGCAGGTGGCGGTGCTCTCCATTTGTAAAAGCCTGTAATTTGCTCCTACAGGCTGCTGGTTGCGGTGCCCTCCAGTTTTAAAAGCTGTAATTTGCTCCTACGGGCAGCAGCTGGCCCTAACCTCCGTTTTTAATGCGCTCCTACAGGCAGCAGGTGGTGGTACCCTCCGTTTTTAAAGCTGTCATTTGCTCCTACGGGCAGCAGGTGGCGGTACCCATGCTTTAAAAGCTGTAATTTGCTCCTATTGGCAGCAGGTGGCGGTACCTTCCATTTTTAAAATCAGTAATTTGCACTTACGGGCAGCAAGTGGCAGGAACCTCCACTTTTAAAAGCTGTAATTTGCTCCGGCAGCAGTTGGCGGTGCCCTCCGTTTTTAAAAGCTGTAATTTTCTCCTACGGGCAGCAGGTGGCGGTGCCCTCAATTTTCAAGAGCTGTAATTTGCTCATACAGGCAGCAGATGGCGGTACCCATGTTTTAAAAGCTGTAATTTGCACTTACGGGCAGCAGGTGGCGGTACCCTCCGTTTTTTAAGCTGTAATTTGCTCCTACGGGCAGCAGCTGGCGGTACCCTCCATTTTTAATGCGCCCCTACAGGCAGCAGGTGGTGGTACCCTCCGTTTTTAAAAGCTGTAATTTGCTCCTACGGGCTGCATGTGGCAGTGCACTCCGTTTTTAAAGCTGTGATTTGCTCCTACGGGCAGCAGGTGGCAGTACCCATGTTTTAAAAGCTGTAGTTTTTTCCTACGGGCAGCAGGGGGCGGTACCCTCCGTTTTTGAAAGCTGTAATTTGCACCTACGGGCAGCAGGTGGCAGTACCCTCCGTTTTTAAAGCTGTAATTTGCTCCTACGGGCAGCAGGTGGAGGTGCCCTCCGTATTTAAAGCTGTAATTTTCTCTTACGGGCAGCAGGTGGCGGTACCCATGTTTTAAAAGCTGTAATTTGCACTTACGGGCAGCAGGTGGCTGTACCCTCCGTTTTCAAAGCTGTAATTTGCTCCTACCGGCAGCAGGTGGCGATACCCTCCGTTTATAAAAGCTGTAATTTTCTCCTACGGGCAGCATGTGGCGGTGCCCTCAATTTTCAAGAGCTGTAATTTGCTCATACAGGCAGCAGGTGGCGGTACCCTCCTTTTTTTAAGCTGTAATTTGCTCCTACGGGCAGCAGCTGGCGGCACCCTCCATTTTTAATGCGCCCCTACAGGCAACAGGTGGTGGTACCCTTCTTTTTTAAAAGCTGTAATTTGCTCCTACGGGCAGCAGGTGGCAGTGCACTCCGTTTTTAAAGCTGTAATTTGCTCCTCCGGGCAGCAGGTGTCCCTAACCTCCGTTTTTAATGCGCTCCTACAGGCAGCAGGTGGTGGTACCCTCCGTTTTTAAAGCTGTCATTTGCTCCTACGGGCAGCAGGTGGCGGTACCCATGCTTTAAAAGCTGTAATTTGCTCCTATTGGCAGCAGGTGGCGGTACCTTCCATTTTTAAAATCAGTAATTTGCACTTACGGGCAGCAGGTGGCAGGAACCTCCACTTTTAAAACCTGTAATTTGCTCTGGCAGCAGTTGGCGGTGCCCTCCATTTTTAAAAGCTGTAATTTTCTCCTACGGGCAGCAGGTGGCGGTGCCCTCAATTTTCAAGAGCTGTAATTTGCTCATACAGGCAGCAGGTGGCGGTACCCTCCGTTTTTTAAGCTGTAATTTGCTCCTACGGGCAGCAGCTGGCGGTACCCTCCATTTTTAATGCGCCCCTACAGGCAGCAGGTGGTGGTACCCTCCGTTTTTAAAAGCTGTAATTTGCTCCTACGGGCTGCATGTGGCAGCGCACTCCGTTTTTAAAGCTGTAATTTGCTCCTACGGGCAGCAGGTGGCAGTACCCATGTTTTAAAAGCTGTAGTTTTTTCCTACGGGCAGCAGGGGGCGGTACCCTCCGTTTTTAAAGTTGTAATTTGCACCTACGGGCAGCAGGTGGCAGTACCCTCCGTTTTTAAAGTTGTAATTTGCACCTACGGGCAGCAGGTGGCAGTACCCTCCGGTTTTAAAGCTGTAATTTGCTCCTACGGGCAGCAGGTGGAGGTGCCCTCCGTATTTAAAGCTGTAATTTGCACTTACGGGCAGCAGGTGGCTGTACCCTCCGTTTTAAAAGCTGTAATTTGCTCCTGCCGGCAGCAGGTGGCGGTACCCTCCATTTTTAAAAGCTGTAATTTGCTCCTACGGGCTGCATGTGGCGGTGCCTTCCTTTCTTAAAAGCTGTAATTTGCTCCTATGGGCAGCAGGTGGCGGTAGCCGCTGTTTTCAAAAGCTGTAATTTGATCCTACGGGCAGCAGGTGGCGGTACCGCCGTTTTTAAAAGCTGTAATTTGCTCCTGCGGGCAGCAGTTGACGGTGCCCTCTGTTTTTAATGCGCTCCTACAGGCAGCAGTTGGCGCTACCCTCCGTTTTTACAGCTGTAATTTGCAGCTACAGGCAGCAGGTGGCAGTACCCATGTTTTAAAATCTGTAATTTGCTTCTACGGGCAGCAGGTGGCGGTACCCTCAGTTATTAAAGCTTTAATTTGCTTCTACGGGCAGCAGCTGGCGGTACCCTCCATTATTAAAAGATGTAATATTCTCCGGGCAGCAGTTGGCGGTGCCCTCCGTTTTGAAAAGCTGTAATTTGCTCCTATGGGCAGCAGTGGCGGTGCCCTCCATTTTTAAAACTGTAATTTGCTCCTACGGGCAGCAGGTGGCGGTGCCCTCCGTTTTTAAAGCTGTAATTTGCTCTTACGGGCAGCAGGTGGCGATACTCATGTTTTAAAAGCTGTAAATTGCTCCCAATGGCAGCAGGTGGTGGTGCCCACCATTTTAAAAAGCCTGTAATTTCCACTTACGGGCAGCAGGTGGCGGTGCCCTTCGTTTTTAAAAGCTGTAATTTGCTTCTATGGGCAGCAGGTGGCGGTGCCCTCCTTTTTTAAAAGCTGTAATTTGCCCCTACAGGCAGCAGGTGGTGGTACCCTCCGTTTTTAAAAGCTGTAATTTGCTCCTACGGGCTGCATGTGGCAGTGCACTCCGTTTTTAAAGCTGTAATTTGCTCCTACGGGCAGCAGGTGGCAGTACCCATGTTTTAAAAGCTGTAGTTTTTTCCTACGGGCAGCAGGGGGCGGTACCCTCCGTTTTTAAAGTTGTAATTTGCTCCTACGGGCTGCATGTGGCGGTGCCTTCCGTTTTTAAAAGCTGTAATTTGCTCCTATGGGCAGCAGGTGGCGGTAGCCTCTGTTTTCAAAAGCTGTAATTTGATCCTACGGGCAGCAGGTGGCGGTACCGCCGTTTTTAAAAGCTGTAATTTGCTCCTGCGGGCAGCAGTTGACGGTGCCCTCTGTTTTTAATGCGCTCCTACAGGCAGCAGTTGGCGCTACCCTCCGTTTTTACAGCTGTAATTTGCAGCTACAGGCAGCAGGTGGCGGTACCCATGTTTTAAAATCTGTAATTTGCTTCTACGGGCAGCAGGTGGCGGTACCCTCAGTTATTAAAGCTTTAATTTGCTTCTACGGGCAGCAGCTGGCGGTACCCTCCATTTTTAAAAGATGTAATATTCTCCGGGCAGCAGTTGGCGGTGCCCTCCGTTTTGAAAAGCTGTAATTTGCTCCTATGGGCAGCAGTGGCGGTGCCCTCCATTTTTAAAACTGTAATTTGCTCCTGCGGGCAGCAGTGGCGGTGCTCTCCGTTTTTAAAAGCTGTAATTTGCTCATACGGGCAGCAGGTGGCAGTAACCTCCGTTTTTAAAGTTGTAATTTGCACCTACGGGTAGCAGGTGGCAGTACCCTCCATTTTTAAAGCTGTAATTTGCTCCTACGGGCAGCAGGTGGCGGTGCCCTCCGTTTTTAAAGCTGTAATTTGCTCTTACGGGCAGCAGGTGGCGATACTCATGTTTTAAAAGCTGTAAATTGCTCCCAATGGCAGCAGGTGGTGGTGCCCAGCATTTTAAAAAGCCTGTAATTTCCACTTACGGGCAGCAGGTGGCGGTGCCCTTCGTTTTTAAAAGCTGTAATTTGCTTCTATGGGCAGCAGGTGGCGGTGCCCTCCTTTTTTAAAAGCTGTAATTTGCCCCTACAGGCAGCAGGTGGCGACGCCCTCCGTTTTTAAAAGCTGTAATTTGCTCCTACAGGCAGCAGCTTGCGGTACCCTCCGTTTTTAATGCGCTCCTACAGGCAGCAGGTGGCACTACCCTCCGTTTTTATAGGTGTAATTTGCTTCTACGGACAGCAGGTGGCGGTACCCTCCGTTTTTAAAGCTGTAATTTGCTCCTAGGGGCAGCAGGTGTCGGTACCCTCCATTTTTAAAAGCTGTAATTTGCTCCGGGCAGCAGTTGGCGGTGCCCTCCGTTTTAAAAAGCTATAATTTGCTCCTATGGGCAGCAGGTGGCGGTGCCCCCCATTTTTAAAACTGTAATTTGCTCCAACGGGCAGCAGGTGGCGGTACCAATGTTTTAAATTCTGTAATTTGCTCCCACGGGCAGCAGTAGCAGTGCTCTCCATTTTTAAAAGCTGTAAATTGCTCCTACGGGCAGCAGGTGGCGGTGTCCCCCGTTTTAAAATGCCTGTAATTTGCACTTATGGGCAGCAGGTGGCGGCGCCCTTCGGTTTTAAATGCCTGTCATTTGCACTTATGGGCAGCAGGTGGTGGTGGCCTTCGTTTTTAAAAGCTGTAATTTGCTCCTACGGGCAGCAGTGGCGGTGCTCTCCGTTTTTAAAAGCTGTAAATTGCTACTACAGGCAGCAGGTGGCGAAGCCCTCCGTTTTTAAAAGCTGTAATTTGCTCCTACAGGCAGCACCTAGCGGTACCCTCCGTTTTTAATGCGCTCCTACAGGCAGCAGGTGGTGCTACCCTCGGTTTTTAAAGCTGTAATTTGCTTCTACAGGCAGCAGGAGGCGGAACCATGTTTTAAAATCTGTAATTTGCTTCTACGGGCAGAAGGTGGCGGTACCCTCCATTTTTAAAGCTGTAATTTGCTCCTACGGGCAGCAGTAGGCGGTTCCCTCCATTTTTAAAAGCTGTAATTTGATCCTACGGGCAGCAGGTGGCGGTACCCATGTTTTAAAGGCTGTAATTTGCACTTACGGGCAGCAGTTGGCGGTGCCCTCCGTTTTTAAAGCTGTAATTTGCTCCTACGGGCAGCAGGTGTCGGTACCCTCCGTTTTTAAAAGCTGTAATTGGCTCCTACGGGCAGCAGGTGGCGGTGGCCTCAGTTTTTAAAAGATGTAATTTGCTCCTACGGGCAGCACCTGGCGGTACCCTCGGTTTTTAATGCACTCCTACAGGCAGCAGATGGCGGTACCCTCCGTTTTTAAAAGCTGTAATTTGCTCATACGGGCAGCAGGTAGCGGTACACTCCATTTTTAAAAGCTGTAATTTGCACCTACGGGCAGCAGGTGGCAGCACCCTCCGCTTTTAAAGCTGTAATTTGCTCCTGCGGGCAGCAGGTGGCGGTACCCATGTTTTAAAAGCTGTAATTTGCTCCTACAGGCAGCAGGTGGCGTTACCCTCGTTTTTAAAAGCTGTAATTTGCTCCTACGGGAAGCATGTGGCGGTTCCCTCCATTTTTAAAGCTGTAATTTGCTCCTATGGGCAGCAGGTGGCGGTACCCTCCATTTTTAAAAGCTGTAATTTGCTCCGGGAAGCAGTTGGCGGTGCCCTCCATTTTTAAAAGCTGTAATTTGCTCCTATTAGCAGCAGGTGGCAGTGCCCTCCATTATTAAAGCTGTAATTTGCTCCACGGGAAGCAAGTGGCGGTACCCATGTTTTAAAAGCTGTAATTTGCTCCTACGGGCAGAAGATGGCGGTGCCCTCCGTTTTAAAAGCTGTAATTTGCTCCTGCGGGCAGCAGGTGGCGGTACCCATGTTTTAAAAGCTGTAATTTGCACTTACGGGCAGCAGGTGGCGTTACCCTCCGTTTTTAAAAGCTGTAATTTGCTCCTACGGGAAGCATGTGGCGGTTCCCTCCATTTTTAAAGCTGTAATTTGCTCCTATGAGCAGCAGGTGGCGGTACCCTCCATTTTTAAAAGCTGTAATTTGCTCCGGGCAGCAGTTGGCGGTGCCCTCCATTTTTAAAAGATGTAATTTGCTCCTATTAGCAGCAGGTGGCGGTAACCTCCATTTTCAAAAGCTGTAATTTGCTCCGGGCAGCAGTTGGCGGTGCCCTCCGTTTTAAAAGCTGTAATTTGCACCTACGGGCAGCAGGTGACAGTACCCTGCGTTTTTAAAAGTGTAATTTGCTCCTACGGGCAGCAGGTGGCGGTACCAATGTTTTAAAAGCTGTAATTTGCTCCTATGGGCAGCAGGTGGCGGTGCCCTCCGTTTTTAAAGCTGTAATTTGCTCCTACGGGCAGCAGGTGTCGGTACCCTCCGTTTTTAAAAGCTGTAATTGGCTCCTACGGGCAGCAGGTGGCGGTGGCCTCAGTTTTTAAAAGATGTAATTTGCTCCTACGGGCAGCACCTGGCGGTACCCTCGGTTTTTAATGCACTCCTACAGGCAGCAGATGGCGGTACCCTCCGTTTTTAAAAGCTGTAATTTGCTCATACGGGCAGCAGGTAGCGGTACACTCCATTTTTAAAAGCTGTAATTTGCACCTACGGGCAGCAGGTGGCAGCACCCTCCGCTTTTAAAGCTGTAATTTGCTCCTGCGGGCAGCAGGTGGCGGTACCCATGTTTTAAAAGCTGTAATTTGCTCCTACAGGCAGCAGGTGGCGTTACCCTCGTTTTTAAAAGCTGTAATTTGCTCCTACGGGAAGCATGTGGCGGTTCCCTCCATTTTTAAAGCTGTAATTTGCTCCTATGGGCAGCAGGTGGCGGTACCCTCCATTTTTAAAAGCTGTAATTTGCTCCGGGCAGCAGTTGGCGGTGCCCTCCATTTTTAAAAGCTGTAATTTGCTCCTATTAGCAGCAGGTGGCAGTACCCTCCGTTTTTAAAGCTGTAATTTGCTCCTACGGGCAGCAGGTGGAGGTGCCCTCCGTATTTAAAGCTGTAATTTGCACTTACGGGCAGCAGGTGGCTGTACCCTCCGTTTTAAAAGCTGTAATTTGCTCCTGCCGGCAGCAGGTGGCGGTACCCTCCATTTTTAAAAGCTGTAATTTGCTCCTACGGGCTGCATGTGGCGGTGCCTTCCTTTCTTAAAAGCTGTAATTTGCTCCTATGGGCAGCAGGTGGCGGTAGCCGCTGTTTTCAAAAGCTGTAATTTGATCCTACGGGCAGCAGGTGGCGGTACCGCCGTTTTTAAAAGCTGTAATTTGCTCCTGCGGGCAGCAGTTGACGGTGCCCTCTGTTTTTAATGCGCTCCTACAGGCAGCAGTTGGCGCTACCCTCCGTTTTTACAGCTGTAATTTGCAGCTACAGGCAGCAGGTGGCAGTACCCATGTTTTAAAATCTTTAATTTGCTTCTACGGGCAGCAGCTGGCGGTACCCTCCATTATTAAAAGATGTAATATTCTCCGGGCAGCAGTTGGCGGTGCCCTCCGTTTTGAAAAGCTGTAATTTGCTCCTATGGGCAGCAGTGGCGGTGCCCTCCATTTTTAAAACTGTAATTTGCTCCTACGGGCAGCAGGTGGCGGTGCCCTCCGTTTTTAAAGCTGTAATTTGCTCTTACGGGCAGCAGGTGGCGATACTCATGTTTTAAAAGCTGTAAATTGCTCCCAATGGCAGCAGGTGGTGGTGCCCACCATTTTAAAAAGCCTGTAATTTCCACTTACGGGCAGCAGGTGGCGGTGCCCTTCGTTTTTAAAAGCTGTAATTTGCTTCTATGGGCAGCAGGTGGCGGTGCCCTCCTTTTTTAAAAGCTGTAATTTGCCCCTACAGGCAGCAGGTGGTGGTACCCTCCGTTTTTAAAAGCTGTAATTTGCTCCTACGGGCTGCATGTGGCAGTGCACTCCGTTTTTAAAGCTGTAATTTGCTCCTACGGGCAGCAGGTGGCAGTACCCATGTTTTAAAAGCTGTAGTTTTTTCCTACGGGCAGCAGGGGGCGGTACCCTCCGTTTTTAAAGTTGTAATTTGCTCCTACGGGCTGCATGTGGCGGTGCCTTCCGTTTTTAAAAGCTGTAATTTGCTCCTATGGGCAGCAGGTGGCGGTAGCCTCTGTTTTCAAAAGCTGTAATTTGATCCTACGGGCAGCAGGTGGCGGTACCGCCGTTTTTAAAAGCTGTAATTTGCTCCTGCGGGCAGCAGTTGACGGTGCCCTCTGTTTTTAATGCGCTCCTACAGGCAGCAGTTGGCGCTACCCTCCGTTTTTACAGCTGTAATTTGCAGCTACAGGCAGCAGGTGGCGGTACCCATGTTTTAAAATCTGTAATTTGCTTCTACGGGCAGCAGGTGGCGGTACCCTCAGTTATTAAAGCTTTAATTTGCTTCTACGGGCAGCAGCTGGCGGTACCCTCCATTTTTAAAAGATGTAATATTCTCCGGGCAGCAGTTGGCGGTGCCCTCCGTTTTGAAAAGCTGTAATTTGCTCCTATGGGCAGCAGTGGCGGTGCCCTCCATTTTTAAAACTGTAATTTGCTCCTGCGGGCAGCAGTGGCGGTGCTCTCCGTTTTTAAAAGCTGTAATTTGCTCATACGGGCAGCAGGTGGCAGTAACCTCCGTTTTTAAAGTTGTAATTTGCACCTACGGGAAGCAGGTGGCAGTACCCTCCATTTTTAAAGCTGTAATTTGCTCCTACGGGCAGCAGGTGGCGGTGCCCTCCGTTTTTAAAGCTGTAATTTGCTCTTACGGGCAGCAGGTGGCGATACTCATGTTTTAAAAGCTGTAAATTGCTCCCAATGGCAGCAGGTGGTGGTGCCCAGCATTTTAAAAAGCCTGTAATTTCCACTTACGGGCAGCAGGTGGCGGTGCCCTTCGTTTTTAAAAGCTGTAATTTGCTTCTATGGGCAGCAGGTGGCGGTGCCCTCCTTTTTTAAAAGCTGTAATTTGCCCCTACAGGCAGCAGGTGGCGACGCCCTCCGTTTTTAAAAGCTGTAATTTGCTCCTACAGGCAGCAGCTTGCGGTACCCTCCGTTTTTAATGCGCTCCTACAGGCAGCAGGTGGCACTACCCTCCGTTTTTATAGGTGTAATTTGCTTCTACGGACAGCAGGTGGCGGTACCCTCCGTTTTTAAAGCTGTAATTTGCTCCTAGGGGCAGCAGGTGTCGGTACCCTCCATTTTTAAAAGCTGTAATTTGCTCCGGGCAGCAGTTGGCGGTGCCCTCCGTTTTAAAAAGCTATAATTTGCTCCTATGGGCAGCAGGTGGCGGTGCCCCCCATTTTTAAAACTGTAATTTGCTCCAACGGGCAGCAGGTGGCGGTACCAATGTTTTAAATTCTGTAATTTGCTCCCACGGGCAGCAGTAGCAGTGCTCTCCATTTTTAAAAGCTGTAAATTGCTCCTACGGGCAGCAGGTGGCGGTGTCCCCCGTTTTAAAATGCCTGTAATTTGCACTTATGGGCAGCAGGTGGCGGCGCCCTTCGGTTTTAAATGCCTGTCATTTGCACTTATGGGCAGCAGGTGGTGGTGGCCTTCGTTTTTAAAAGCTGTAATTTGCTCCTACGGGCAGCAGTGGCGGTGCTCTCCGTTTTTAAAAGCTGTAAATTGCTACTACAGGCAGCAGGTGGCGAAGCCCTCCGTTTTTAAAAGCTGTAATTTGCTCCTACAGGCAGCACCTAGCGGTACCCTCCGTTTTTAATGCGCTCCTACAGGCAGCAGGTGGTGCTACCCTCGGTTTTTAAAGCTGTAATTTGCTTCTACAGGCAGCAGGAGGCGGAACCATGTTTTAAAATCTGTAATTTGCTTCTACGGGCAGAAGGTGGCGGTACCCTCCATTTTTAAAGCTGTAATTTGCTCCTACGGGCAGCAGTAGGCGGTTCCCTCCATTTTTAAAAGCTGTAATTTGATCCTACGGGCAGCAGGTGGCGGTACCCATGTTTTAAACGCTGTAATTTGCACTTACGGGCAGCAGTTGGCGGTGCCCTCCGTTTTTAAAGCTGTAATTTGCTCCTACGGGCAGCAGGTGTCGGTACCCTCCGTTTTTAAAAGCTGTAATTGGCTCCTACGGGCAGCAGGTGGCGGTGGCCTCAGTTTTTAAAAGATGTAATTTGCTCCTACGGGCAGCACCTGGCGGTACCCTCGGTTTTTAATGCACTCCTACAGGCAGCAGATGGCGGTACCCTCCGTTTTTAAAAGCTGTAATTTGCTCATACGGGCAGCAGGTAGCGGTACACTCCATTTTTAAAAGCTGTAATTTGCACCTACGGGCAGCAGGTGGCAGCACCCTCCGCTTTTAAAGCTGTAATTTGCTCCTGCGGGCAGCAGGTGGCGGTACCCATGTTTTAAAAGCTGTAATTTGCTCCTACAGGCAGCAGGTGGCGTTACCCTCGTTTTTAAAAGCTGTAATTTGCTCCTACGGGAAGCATGTGGCGGTTCCCTCCATTTTTAAAGCTGTAATTTGCTCCTATGGGCAGCAGGTGGCGGTACCCTCCATTTTTAAAAGCTGTAATTTGCTCCGGGAAGCAGTTGGCGGTGCCCTCCATTTTTAAAAGCTGTAATTTGCTCCTATTAGCAGCAGGTGGCAGTGCCCTCCATTGTTAAAGCTGTAATTTGCTCCTACGGGAAGCAAGTGGCGGTACCCATGTTTTAAAAGCTGTAATTTGCTCCTACGGGCAGAAGATGGCGGTGCCCTCCGTTTTAAAAGCTGTAATTTGCTCCTGCGGGCAGCAGGTGGCGGTACCCATGTTTTAAAAGCTGTAATTTGCACTTACGGGCAGCAGGTGGCGTTACCCTCCGTTTTTAAAAGCTGTAATTTGCTCCTACGGGAAGCATGTGGCGGTTCCCTCCATTTTTAAAGCTGTAATTTGCTCCTATGAGCAGCAGGTGGCGGTACCCTCCATTTTTAAAAGCTGTAATTTGCACCGGGCAGCAGTTGGCGGTGCCCTCCATTTTTAAAAGCTGTAATTTGCTCCTATTAGCAGCAGGTGGCGGTAACCTCCATTTTCAAAAGCTGTAATTTGCACCTACGGGCAGCAGGTGGCAGTACCCTGCGTTTTTAAAAGTGTAATTTGCTCCTACGGGCAGCAGGTGGCGGTACCAATGTTTTAAAAGCTGTAATTTGCTCCTATGGGCAGCAGGTGGCGGTGCCCTCCATTTTTAAAGCTGTAATTTGCTCCTACGGGCAGCAGGTGGCGGTAACCATGTTTTAAAGGCTGTAATTTGCTCCTACGGGCAGCAGTGCCGGTGCACTCCGTTTTTAAAAGCTGTAAATTGCTCCTACGGGCAGCAGGTGGCGGTACCGATGTTTTAAAAGCTGTACTTTGCTCCTACGGGCAGCAGGTGGCAGTACCCTCCTTTTTTAAAAGCTGTAATTTGCACTTACGGGCAGCAGTTGGCCGTGCCCTCCGTTTTTAAAGCTGTAATTTGCTCCTACGGGTAGCAGGTGGCAGTACCCTCCGTTTTTAAAGCTGTAATTTGCTCCTACGGGCAGCAGGTGGCGGTAACCATGTTTTAAAGGCTGTAATTTGCTCCTACGGGCAGCAGTGCCGGTGCACTCCGTTTTTAAAAGCTGTAAATTGCTCCTACGGGCAGCAGGTGGCGGTGCCCACCATTTTAAAAAGCCTGTAATTTGCACTAACGGGCAGCAGGTGGCGGTGCCCTCCGTTTTTAAAAGCCTGTAATTTCCACTTACGGGCAGCAGGTGACGGTGCCCTTCGTTTTTAAAAGCTGTAATTTGCTCCTACGGGCAGCAGGTGGCAGTGCCCTCCGTTTTTAAAAGCTGTAATTTGCTCCTACAGGCAGCAGCTGGCGGTACCCTCCATTTTTAATGCGCTCCTACAGGCAGCAGATGGCGCTACCCTCCGTTTTTAAAGCTGTAATTTGCTCCTACGGGCAGCAGGTGGCGGTACCCTCTGCTTTTAAAGCTGTGATTTGCTCCTACAGGCAGCAGGTGGCGGTACCCTCCATTTTTAAAGATGTAATTTGCTCCTACGGGCAGCAGGTGGCGGTACCCTCCGGTTTTGAAAGCTCTAATTTGCTCCGGGCAGCAGGTGGCGGTGCCCACCGTTTTCAAGGCTTGTAATTTGCTCATACAGGCAGCAGGTGGCGGTACCCTCCGTTTTTAAAGTTGTAATTTGTACCTACGGGCAGCAGGTGGCAGTACCCTCCACTTTTAAAGCTGTAATTTGCTTGTACGGGCAGCGGCGGGCGGTAACCTCCGTTTTTAGTGCGCTCCTACAGGCTGCAGGTGTCGGTGCCCTCCGTTTTTAAAAGCTGTAATTTGCTCCTACGGGCTGCAGGTGGCGGTGCCCTCCGCTTTTAAAAGCCTGTAATTTGCTCCTACAGGCTGCAGGTGGCGGTGCTCTCCAGTTTTAAACGCTGTAATTTGCTCCTACGAGCAGCAGGTGGCGGTGCCCTCAGTTATTAAAGGCTGTAATTTGCTCCTACGGGCAGCAGGTGGCGGTGCTCTCCGTTTTTAAAAGCCTGTAATTTGCTCCTACAGGCTGCAGATGGCGGTGGCCTCCGTTTTTAAAAGCTGTAATTTGCTCCTACGAGCAGCAGGTGGCGGTACCCACCGTTTTTAAAGCTGTAATTTGCTCCTACGGGCAGCAGGTGGCGGTGTCCTCCGTCTTAAAATCTGTAATTTGCTCCTATGGCCAGCAGCTGGCCCTACCCTCCGTATTTAATGCGCTCCTACAGGCAGCAGGTGGCGGTACCCTCCGTTTTTAAAGCTGTAATTTGCTCCTACGGGCAGCACGTGGCAGTACCCTCCGTTTTTAAAGTTGTAATTTGCACCTACGGGAAGCAGGTGGCAGTACCCTCCGTTTTTAAAGCTGTAATTTGCTCCTACGGGCAGCAGGTGTCGGTGCCCTCCGTTTTAAAAGCTGTAATTTGCTCCTACGGGCAGCAGGTGGCAGTACCCTCCGTTTTAAAAGCTGTAATTTGCACCTACGGGCAGCAGGTGGCGGTGCCCTCTGTTTTTAAAGCTGTAATTTGCTCTTACGGGCAGCAGGTGGCGGTGCCCTCCATTTTCAAGGCCTGTAATTTGCTCTTAAAAGGCAGCAGGTGGCGGTACCCTCCATTTTTAAAAGCTGTAATTTGCTCCTACGGGCAGCAGGTGGCGGTACCCTCCGTTTTAAAATTTGTAATTTGCACTTACGGGCAGCAGGTGGCGGTGCCCTCCGATTTTAAAGCTGTAATTTGCTCATACGGGCAGCAGGTGGCGGTACCCTCCATTTTTAAAAGCTGTAATTTGCACCTACGGGGAGCAGGTGGCGGTACCCTCCGCTTTTAAAGCTGTAATTTGCTCCTGCGGGCAGCAGGTGGCGGTACCCATGTTTTAAAAGCTGTAATTTGCTCCTACAGGCAGCAGGTGGCGTTACCCTCCGTTTTTAAAAGCTGTAATTTGCTCCTACGGGCAGCATGTGGCGGTTCCCTCCATTTTTAAAGCTGTAATTTGCTCCTATGGGCAGCAGGTGGCGGTACCCTCCATTTTTAAAAGCTGTAATTTGCTCCGGGCAGCAGTTGGCGGTGCCCTCCATTTTAAAAGCTGTAATTTACTCCTACAGGCAGCAGCTGGCGGTACCCTCTGTTTTTAATGCGCTCCTACAGGCAGCAGCTGGCGGTACCCTCTGTTTTTTTATGCGCTCCTACAGGCAGCAGGTGGCGGTACCATCCATTTTAAAAGCTGTAATTTGCACCTACGGGCAGCAGGTGGCGGTGGCCTCAGTTTTTAAAAGATGTAATTTGCTCCTACAGGCAGCAGGTGGCGGTACCCTCCATTTTTAAAATCTGTAATTTGCACCTACGGGCAGCAGGTGGCGGTGGCCTCAGTTTTTAAAAGATGTAATTTGCTCCTACGGGCAGCAGGTGGCCGTACCCTCCGTTTTTAATGCGCTCCTACAGGCAGCAGGTGGCGGTACCCTCCGTTTTTAAAGCTGTAATTTGCTCATACAGGCAGCAGGTGGCGGTACCCTCCGTTTTTTAAGCTGTAATTTGCTCCTACGGGCAGCAGCTGGCGGTACCCTCGGTTTTTAATGCACTCCTACAGGCAGCAGATGGCGGTACCCTCCGTTTTTGAAAGCTGTAATTTGCTCCTACGCGCAGCAGTGGCGGTGCTCTCCGTTTTTAAAAGCCTGTAATTTGCTCCTACAGGCAGCAGGTGGAAACACCCTCCGTTTTTGAAAGGTGTAATTTGCTCCTACGGGCAGCAGGTGGCGGTGTGCCCCGTTTTAAAAAGCCTGTAATTTGCACTTAAGGGCAGCAGGTGGCAGTGCCCTCCGTTTTTAAAAGCCTGTAATTTGCACTTACGGGCAGCAGATGGCGGCGCCCTCAGTTTTGAAAGCTGTACTTTGCTCCTACGGGCAGCAGGTGACAGTGCTCATGGTTTTAAAAAGCCTGTAATTTGCTCCGAAAGGCTGCAGGTGCTGGTGCCCTCCATTTTTAAAAGCTGTAAGTTGCTCCTACGGACAGCAGGTGGCGGTGCCCTCCGTTTTAAAAGTGTTATTTGATCCTACTGGCAGCAGGTGGCGGTACCATCCGTTTTTAAAGCTGTAATTTGCTCCTACAGGCAGCAGGTGGCGGTGCCCTCCGTTTTAAAATCTGTAATTTGCACCTACGGGCAGCAGTTGGCGGTACCCTCCGTTTTTAAAGCTGTAATTTGCTCATACAGGCAGCAGTTGGCGGTACCCTCCGTTTTTAAAGTTGTAATTTGCACCTACAGGCATCAGGTGGCAGTACCCTCCATTTTTACAAGCCTGTAATTTGCTCCTACAGGCTGCCGGCGGCGGTGCCCTCCGTTTATAAAAGCTGTAATTTGCTCCTACGGGCAGCAGTTGGCGGTGCCCTCCTTTTTAAAATCTGTTTTTGCACCTACGGGCAGCAGGTGGCGGTGCCCTTCGCTTTTAAAGCTGTAATTTGCTCCTACGGGCAGCAGGTGGCGGTGCCCTCCATTTTAAACTCTGTAATTTGCTCCTACAGCCAGCAGCTGGCCCTACCCTCCGTTTTTAATGCGCTCCTACAGGCAGCAGGTGGCGGTACCCTCCGCTTTAAAAGCTGTCATTTGCTCCTACGGGTAGCAGGTGGCGGTACCCATGTTTTAATAGCTGTAATTTGCTCCTATGGGCAGCAGGTGGCGGTACGTTCCATTTTTAAAATCTGTAATTTGCACTTACGGGCAGCAGGTGGCGGTAACCTCCGTTTTTAAAAGCTGTAAATTGCTCCGGGCAGCAGTTGGCGGCGCCCTCCGTTTTTAAAGCTGTAATTTGCTCCTATAGGTAGTAGGTGTCAGTACCCTCCGTTTTTAAAAGCTGTAATTGGCTCCTACGGGCAGCAGGTGGCGGTGGCCTCAGTTTTTAAAAGATGTAATTTGCTCCTACGGGCTGCAGGTGGCGGTGCCCTCCGTTTTTAAAAGCCTGTAATTTGCTCCTACAGGCTGCAGGTGGCGGTGCTCTCCAGTTTTAAACGCTGTAATTTGCTCCTACGGGCAGCAGGTGGCGGTGCCCTCAGTTATTAAAGGCTGTAATTTGCTCCTACGGGCAGCAGGTGGCGGTGCTCTCCGTTTTTAAAAGCCTGTAATTTGCTCCTACAGGCTGCAGATGGCGGTGGCCTCCGTTTTTAAAAGCTGTAATTTGCTCCTACGAGCAGCAGGTGGCGGTACCCACCGTTTTTAAAGCTGTAATTTGCTCCTACGGGCAGCAGGTGGCGGTGTCCTCCGTCTTAAAATCTGTAATTTGCTCCTATGGCCAGCAGCTGGCCCTACCCTCCGTATTTAATGCGCTCCTACAGGCAGCAGGTGGCGGTACCCTCCGTTTTTAAAGCTGTAATTTGCTCCTACGGGCAGCACGTGGCAGTACCCTCCGTTTTTAAAGTTGTAATTTGCACCTACGGGAAGCAGGTGGCAGTACCCTCCGTTTTTAAAGCTGTAATTTGCTCCTACGGGCAGCAGGTGGCAGTACCCTCCGTTTTAAAATCTGTAATTTGCACCTACGGGCAGCAGGTGGCGGTGCCCTCTGTTTTTAAAGCTGTAATTTGCTCTTACGGGCAGCAGGTGGCGGTGCCCTCCATTTTCAAGGCCTGTAATTTGCTCTTAAAAGGCAGCAGGTGGCGGTACCCTCCATTTTTAAAAGCTGTAATTTGCTCCTACGGGCAGCAGGTGGCGGTACCCTCCGTTTTAAAATCTGTAATTTGCACTTACGGGCAGCAGGTGGCGGTGCCCTCCGATTTTAAAGCTGTAATTTGCTCATACGGGCAGCAGGTGGCGGTACCCTCCATTTTTAAAAGCTGTAATTTGCACCTACGGGGAGCAGGTGGCGGTACCCTCCGCTTTTAAAGCTGTAATTTGCTCCTGCGGGCAGCAGGTGGCGGTACCCATGTTTTAAAAGCTGTAATTTGCTCCTACAGGCAGCAGGTGGCGTTACCCTCCGTTTTTAAAAGCTGTAATTTGCTCCTACGGGCAGCATGTGGCGGTTCCCTCCATTTTTAAAGCTGTAATTTGCTCCTATGGGCAGCAGGTGGCGGTACCCTCCATTTTTAAAAGCTGTAATTTGCTTCTACGGGCAGCAGGTGGCGGTGCCCTCCGTTTTTAAAAGCTGTAATTTGCTCCTACAGGTAGCAGGTGGCGGTGCTCTCCATTTGTAAAAGCCTGTAATTTGCTCCTACAGGCTGCTGGTTGCGGTGCCCTCCAGTTGTAAAAGCTGTAATTTGCTCCTACGGGCAGCAGCTGGCGGTTACCTCCGTTTTTAAAAGCTGTAATTTGCACTTACGGGAGGCAGATGGCGGCGCCCTCAGTTTTTAAAGCTGTACTTTGCTCCTACGGGCGGCAGGTGTCAGTACCCTCCGTTTTTAAAAGCTGTAATTGGCTCCTACAGGCTGCAGGTGGCGGTGCTATCCGATTTTAAAAGCTGTAATTTGCTCCTACGGTCAGCAGGTGGCGGTACCCTCCATTTTTAAAAGCTGTAATTTGCTCCTACGGGCAGCAGGTGGCGGTACCCTCCGTTTTAAAAGCTGTAATTTGCTCCTACGGGCAGCAGGTGGCCCTAACCTCCGTTTTTAATGCGCTCCTACAGGCAGCAGGTGGTGGTACCCTCCGTTTTTAAAGCTGTCATTTGCTCCTACGGGCAGCAGGTGGCGGTACCCATGCTTTAAAAGCTGTAATTTGCTCCTATTGGCAGCAGGTGGCGGTACCTTCCATTTTTAAAATCAGTAATTTGCACTTACGGGCAGCAGGTGGCAGGAACCTCCACTTTTAAAAGCTGTAATTTGCTCCGGCAGCAGTTGGCGGTGCCCTCCGTTTTTAAAAGCTGTAATTTTCTCCTACGGGCAGCAGGTGGCGGTGCCCACAATTTTCAAGAGCTGTAATTTGCTCATACAGGCAGCAGGTGGCGGTACCCTCCGTTTTTTAAGCTGTAATTTGCTCCTACGGGCAGCAGCTGGCGGTACCCTCCATTTTTAATGCGCCCCTACAGGCAGCAGGTGGTGGTACCCTCCGTTTTTAAAAGCTGTAATTTGCTCCTACGGGCTGCATGTGGCAGTGCACTCCGTTTTTAAAGCTGTGATTTGCTCCTACGGGCAGCAGGTGGCAGTACCCATGTTTTAAAAGCTGTAGTGTTTTCCTACGGGCAGCAGGGGGCGGTACCCTCCGTTTTTAAAAGCTGTAATTTGCACCTACGGGCAGCAGGTGGCAGTACCCTCCGTTTTTAAAGCTGTAATTTGCTCCTACGGGCAGCAGGTGGAGGTGCCCTCCGTATTTAAAGCTGTAATTTGCTCTTACGGGCAGCAGGTGGCGGTACCCATGTTTTAAAAGCTGTAATTTGCACTTACGGGCAGCAGGTGGCTGTACCCTCCGTTTTCAAAGCTGTAATTTGCTCCTACGGCAGCAGGTGGCGGTACCCTCCGTTTATAAAGCTGTAATTTTCTCCTAAGGGCAGCATGTGTCGGTGCCCTCAATTTTCAAGAGCTGTAATTTGCTCATACAGGCAGCAGGTGGCGGTACCCTCCTTTTTTTAAGCTGTAATTTGCTCCTACGGGCAGCAGCTGGCGGCACCCTCCATTTTTAATGCGCCCCTACAGGCAACAGGTGGTGGTACCCTCCTTTTTTAAAAGCTGTAATTTGCTCCTACGGGCAGCAGGTGGCAGTGCACTCCGTTTTTAAAGCTGTAATTTGCTCCTCCGGGCAGCAGGTGGCCCTAACCTCCGTTTTTAATGCGCTCCTACAGGCAGCAGGTGGTGGTACCCTCCGTTTTTAAAGCTGTCATTTGCTCCTACGGGCAGCAGGTGGCGGTACCCATGCTTTAAAAGCTGTAATTTGCTCCTATTGGCAGCAGGTGGCGGTACCTTCCATTTTTAAAATCAGTAATTTGCACTTACGGGCAGCAGGTGGCAGGAACCTCCACTTTTAAAAGCTGTAATTTGCTCTGGCAGCAGTTGGCGGTGCCCTCCATTTTTAAAAGCTGTAATTTTCTCCTACGGGCAGCAGGTGGCGGTGCCCTCAATGTTCAAGAGCTGTAATTTGCTCATACAGGCAGCAGGTGGCGGTACCCTCCGTTTTTTAAGCTGTAATTTGCTCCTACGGGCAGCAGCTGGCGGTACCCTCCATTTTTAATGCGCCCCTACAGGCAGCAGGTGGTGGTACCCTCCGTTTTTAAAAGCTGTAATTTGCTCCTACGGGCTGCATGTGGCAGCGCACTCCGTTTTTAAAGCTGTAATTTGCTCCTACGGGCAGCAGGTGGCAGTACCCACGTTTTAAAAGCTGTAGTTTTTTCCTACGGGCAGCAGGGGGCGGTACCCTCCGTTTTTAAAGTTGTAATTTGCACCTACGGGCAGCAGGTGGCAGTACCCTCCGTTTTTAAAGTTGTAATTTGCACCTACGGGCAGCAGGTGGCAGTACCCTCCGTTTTTAAAGCGGTAATTTGCTCCTACGGGCAGCAGGTGGAGGTGCCCTCCGTATTTAAAGCTGTAATTTGCACTTACGGGCAGCAGGTGGCTGTACCCTCCGTTTTAAAAGCTGTAATTTGCTCCTGCCGGCAGCAGGTGGCGGTACCCTCCATTTTTAAAAGCTGTAATTTGCTCCTACGGGCTGCATGTGGCGGTGCCTTCCTTTCTTAAAAGCTGTAATTTGCTCCTATGGGCAGCAGGTGGCGGTAGCCTCTGTTTTCAAAAGCTGTAATTTGATCCTACGGGCAGCAGGTGGCGGTACCGCCGTTTTTAAAAGCTGTAATTTGCTCCTGCGGTCAGCAGTTGACGGTGCCCTCTGTTTTTAATGCGCTCCTACAGGCAGCAGTTGGCGCTTCCCTCCGTTTTTACAGCTGTAATTTGCAGCTACAGGCAGCAGGTGGCGGTACCCATGTTTTAAAATATGTAATTTGCTTCTACGGGCAGCAGGTGGCGGTACCCTCAGTTATTAAAGCTTTAATTTGCTTCTACGGGCAGCAGCTGGCGGTACCCTCCATTTTTAAAAGATGTAATATTCTCCGGGCAGCAGTTGGCGGTGCCCTCCGTTTTGAAAAGCTGTAATTTGCTCCTATGGGCAGCAGTGGCGGTGCCCTCCATTTTTAAAACTGTAATTTGCTCCTACGGGCAGCAGGTGGCGGTGCCCTCCGTTTTTAAAGCTGTAATTTGCTCTTACGGGCAGCAGGTGGCGATACTCATGTTTTAAAAGCTGTAAATTGCTCCCAATGGCAGCAGGTGGTGGTGCCCACCATTTTAAAAAGCCTGTAATTTCCACTTACGGGCAGCAGGTGGCGGTGCCCTTCGTTTTTAAAAGCTGTAATTTGCTTCTATGGGCAGCAGGTGGCGGTGCCCTCCATTTTTAAAAGCTGTAATTTGCCCCTACAGGCAGCAGGTGGTGGTACCCTCCGTTTTTAAAAGCTGTAATTTGCTCCTACGGGCTGCATGTGGCAGTGCACTCCGTTTTTAAAGCTGTAATTTGCTCCTACGGGCAGCAGGTGGCAGTACCCATGTTTTAAAAGCGGTAGTTTTTTCCTACGGGCAGCAGGGGGCGGTACCCTCCGTTTTTAAAGTTGTAATTTGCTCCTACGGGCTGCATGTGGCGGTGCCTTCCGTTTTTAAAAGCTGTACTTTGCTCCTATGGGCAGCAGGTGGCGGTAGCCTCTGTTTTCAAAAGCTGTAATTTGATCCTACGGGCAGCAGGTGGCGGTACCGCCGTTTTTAAAAGCTGTAATTTGCTCCTGCGGGCAGCAGTTGACGGTGCCCTCTGTTTTCAATGCGCTCCTACAGGCAGCAGTTGGCGCTAACCTCCGTTTTTACAGCTGTAATTTGCAGCTACAGGCAGCAGGTGGCGGTACCCATGTTTTAAAATCTGTAATTTGCTTCTACGGGCAGCAGGTGGCGGTACCCTCAGTTATTAAAGCTTTAATTTGCTTCTACGGGCAGCAGCTGGCGGTACCCTCCATTTTTAAAAGATGTAATATTCTCCGGGCAGCAGTTGGCGGTGCCCTCCGTTTTGAAAAGCTGTAATTTGCTCCTATGGGCAGCAGTGGCGGTGCCCTCCATTTTTAAAACTGTAATTTGCTCCTGCGGGCAGCAGTGGCGGTGCTCTCCGTTTTTAAAAGCTGTAATTTGCTCATACGGGCAGCAGGTGGCAGTAACCTCCGTTTTTAAAGTTGTAATTTGCACCTACGGGAAGCAGGTGGCAGTACCCTCCATTTTTAAAGCTGTAATTTGCTCCTACGGGCAGCAGGTGGCGGTGCCCTCCGTTTTTAAAGCTGTAATTTGCTCTTACGGGCAGCAGGTGGCGATACTCATGTTTTAAAAGCTGTAAATTGCTCCCAATGGCAGCAGGTGGTGGTGCCCACCATTTTAAAAAGCCTGTAATTTCCACTTACGGGCAGCAGGTGGCGGTGCCCTTCGTTTTTAAAAGCTGTAATTTGCTTCTATGGGCAGCAGGTGGCGGTGCCCTCCTTTTTTAAAAGCTGTAATTTGCCCCTACAGGCAGCAGGTGGCGACGCCCTCCGTTTTTAAAAGCTGTAATTTGCTCCTACAGGCAGCAGCTGGCGGTACCCTCCGTTTTTAATGCGCTCCTACAGACAGCAGGTGGCACTACCCTCCGTTTTTATAGGTGTAATTTGCTTCTACGGACAGCAGGTGGCGGTACCCTCCGTTTTTAAAGCTGTAATTTGCTCCTAGGGGCAGCAGGTGTCGTTACCCTCCATTTTTAAAAGCTGTAATTTGCTCCGGGCAGCAGTTGGCGGTGCCCTCCGTTTTAAAAAGCTGTAATTTGCTCCTATGGGCAGCAGGTGGCGGTGCCCCCCATTTTTAAAACTGTAATTTGCTCCAACGGGCAGCAGGTGGCGGTACCAATGTTTTAAATTCTGTAATTTGCTCCCACGGGCAGCAGTAGCAGTGCTCTCCATTTTTAAAAGCTGTAAATTGCTCCTACGGGCAGCAGGTGGCGGTGTCCCCCGTTTTAAAATGCCTGTAATTTGCACTTATGGGCAGCAGGTGGCGGCGCCCTTCGGTTTTAAATGCCTGTCATTTGCACTTATGGGCAGCAGGTGGTGGTGGCCTTCGTTTTTAAAAGCTGTAATTTGCTCCTACGGGCAGCAGTGGCGGTGCTCTCCGTTTTTAAAAGCTGTAAATTGCTACTACAGGCAGCAGGTGGCGACGCCCTCCGTTTTTAAAAGCTGTAATTTGCTCCTACAGGCAGCACCTAGCGGTACCCTCCGTTTTTAATGCGCTCCTACAGGCAGCAGGTGGTGCTACCCTCGGTTTTTAAAGCTGTAATTTGCTTCTACAGGCAGCAGGAGGCGGAACCATGTTTTAAAATCTGTAATTTGCTTCTACGGGCAGAAGGTGGCGGTACCCTCCATTTTTAAAGCTGTAATTTGCTCCTACGGGCAGCAGTAGGCGGTTCCCTCCATTTTTAAAAGCTGTAATTTGCTTCTACAGGCAGCAGGAGGCGGAACCATGTTTTAAAATCTGTAATTTGCTCCTACGGGCTGCATGTGGCAGTGCACTCCGTTTTTAAAGCTGTGATTTGCTCCTACGGGCAGCAGGTGGCAGTACACATGTTTTAAAAGCTGTAGTTTTTTCCTACGGGCAGCAGGGGGCGGTACCCTCCGTTTTTAAAAGCTGTAATTTGCACCTACGGGCAGCAGGTGGCAGTACCCTCCGTTTTTAAAGCTGTAATTTGCTCCTACGGGCAGCAGGTGGAGGTGCCCTCCGTATTTAAAGCTGTAATTTGCTCTTACGGGCAGCAGGTGGCGGTACCCATGTTTTAAAAGCTGTAATTTGCACTTACGGGCAGCAGGTGGCTGTACCCTCCGTTTTCAAAGCTGTAATTTGCTCCTACGGGCAGCATGTGGCGGTACCCTCCGTTTATAAAAGCTTTAATTTTCTCCTACGGGCAGCATGTGTCGTTGCCCTCAATTTTCAAGAGCTGTAATTTGCTCATACAGGCAGCAGGTGGCGGTACCCTCCTTTTTTTAAGCTGTAATTTGCTCCTACGGGCAGCAGCTGGCGGCACCCTCCATTTTTAATGCGCCCCTACAGGCAACAGGTGGTGGTACCCTCCTTTTTTAAAAGCTGTAATTTGCTCCTACGGGCAGCAGGTGGCAGTGCACTCCGTTTTTAAAGCTGTAATTTGCTCCTCCGGGCAGCAGGTGGCCCTAACCTCCGTTTTTAATGCGCTCCTACAGGCAGCAGGTGGTGGTACCCTCCGTTTTTAAAGCTGTCATTTGCTCCTACGGGCAGCAGGTGGCGGTACCCATGCTTTAAAAGCTGTAATTTGCTCCTATTGGCAGCAGGTGGCGGTACCTTCCATTTTTAAAATCAGTAATTTGCACTTACGGGCAGCAGGTGGCAGGAACCTCCACTTTTAAAAGCTGTAATTTGCTCTGGCAGCAGTTGGCGGTGCCCTCCATTTTTAAAAGCTGTAATTTTCTCCTACGGGCAGCAGGTGGCGGTGCCCTCAATGTTCAAGAGCTGTAATTTGCTCATACAGGCAGCAGGTGGCGGTACCCTCCGTTTTTTAAGCTGTAATTTGCTCCTACGGGCAGCAGCTGGCGGTACCCTCCATTTTTAATGCGCCCCTACAGGCAGCAGGTGGTGGTACCCTCCGTTTTTAAAAGCTGTAATTTGCTCCTACGGGCTGCATGTGGCAGCGCACTCCGTTTTTAAAGCTGTAATTTGCTCCTACGGGCAGCAGGTGGCAGTACCCACGTTTTAAAAGCTGTAGTTTTTTCCTACGGGCAGCAGGGGGCGGTACCCTCCGTTTTTAAAGTTGTAATTTGCACCTACGGGCAGCAGGTGGCAGTACCCTCCGTTTTTAAAGTTGTAATTTGCACCTACGGGCAGCAGGTGGCAGTACCCTCCGTTTTTAAAGCTGTAATTTGCTCCTACGGGCAGCAGGTGGAGGTGCCCTCCGTATTTAAAGCTGTAATTTGCACTTACGGGCAGCAGGTGGCTGTACCCTCCGTTTTAAAAGCTGTAATTTGCTCCTACGGGCTGCATGTGGCGGTGCCTTCCTTTCTTAAAAGCTGTAATTTGCTCCTATGGGCAGCAGGTGGCGGTAGCCTCTGTTTTCAAAAGCTGTAATTTGATCCTACGGGCAGCAGGTGGCGGTACCGCCGTTTTTAAAAGCTGTAATTTGCTCCTGCAGTCAGCAGTTGACGGTGCCCTCTGTTTTTAATGCGCTCCTACAGGCAGCAGTTGGCGCTACCCTCCGTTTTTACAGCTGTAATTTGCAGCTACAGGCAGCAGGTGGCGGTACCCATGTTTTAAAATCTGTAATTTGCTTCTACGGGCAGCAGGTGGCGGTACCCTCAGTTATTAAAGCTTTAATTTGCTTCTACGGGCAGCAGCTGGCGGTACCCTCCATTTTTAAAAGATGTAATATTCTCCGGGCAGCAGTTGGCGGTGCCCTCCGTTTTGAAAAGCTGTAATTTGCTCCTATGGGCAGCAGTGGCGGTGCCCTCCATTTTTAAAACTGTAATTTGCTCCTACGGGCAGCAGGTGGCGGTGCCCTCCATTTTTAAAGCTGTAATTTGCTCTTACGGGCAGCAGGTGGCGATACTCATGTTTTAAAAGCTGTAAATTGCTCCCAATGGCAGCAGGTGGTGGTGCCCACCATTTTAAAAAGCCTGTAATTTCCACTTACGGGCAGCAGGTGGCGGTGCCCTTCGTTTTTAAAAGCTGTAATTTGCTTCTATGGGCAGCAGGTGGCGGTGCCCTCCTTTTTTAAAAGCTGTAATTTGCCCCTACAGGCAGCAGGTGGTGGTACCCTCCGTTTTTAAAAGCTGTAATTTGCTCCTACGGGCTGCATGTGGCAGTGCACTCCGTTTTTAAAGCTGTAATTTGCTCCTACGGGCAGCAGGTGGCAGTACCCATGTTTTAAAAGCTGTAGTTTTTTCCTACGGGCAGCAGGGGGCGGTACCCTCCGTTTTTAAAGTTGTAATTTGCTCCTACGGGCTGCATGTGGCGGTGCCTTCCGTTTTTAAAAGCTGTAATTTGCTCCTATGGGCAGCAGGTGGCGGTAGCCTCTGTTTTCAAAAGCTGTAATTTGATCCTACGGGCAGCAGGTGGCGGTACCGCCGTTTTTAAAAGCTGTAATTTGCTCCTGCGGGCAGCAGTTGACGGTGCCCTCTGTTTTTAATGCGCTCCTACAGGCAGCAGTTGGCGCTAACCTCCGTTTTTACAGCTGTAATTTGCAGCTACAGGCAGCAGGTTGCGGTACCCATGTTTTAAAATCTGTAATTTGCTTCTACGGGCAGCAGGTGGCGGTACCCTCAGTTATTAAAGCTTTAATTTGCTTCTACGGGCAGCAGCTGGCGGTATCCTCCATTTTTAAAAGATGTAATATTCTCCGGGCAGCAGTTGGCGGTGCCCTCCGTTTTGAAAAGCTGTAATTTGCTCCTATGGGCAGCAGTGGCGGTGCCCTCCATTTTTAAAACTGTAATTTGCTCCTGCGGGCAGCAGTGGCGGTGCTCTCCGTTTTTAAAAGCTGTAATTTGCTCATACGGGCAGCAGGTGGCAGTAACCTCCGTTTTTAAAGTTGTAATTTGCACCTACGGGAAGCAGGTGGCAGTACCCTCCATTTTTAAAGCTGTAATTTGCTCCTACGGGCAGCAGGTGGCGGTGCCCTCCGTTTTTAAAGCTGTAATTTGCTCTTACGGGCAGCAGGTGGCGATACTCATGTTTTAAAAGCTGTAAATTGCTCCCAATGGCAGCAGGTGGTGGTGCCCACCATTTTAAAAAGCCTGTAATTTCCACTTACGGGCAGCAGGTGGCGGTGCCCTTCGTTTTTAAAAGCTGTAATTTGCTTCTATGGGCAGCAGGTGGCGGTGCCCTCCTTTTTTAAAAGCTGTAATTTGCCCCTACAGGCAGCAGGTGGCGACGCCCTCCGTTTTTAAAAGCTGTAATTTGCTCCTACAGGCAGCAGCTGGCGGTACCCTCCGTTTTTAATGCGCTCCTACAGGCAGCAGGTGGCACTACCCTCCGTTTTTATAGGTGTAATTTGCTTCTACGGACAGCAGGTGGCGGTACCCTCCGTTTTTAAAGCTGTAATTTGCTCCTAGGGGCAGCAGGTGTCGGTACCCTCCATTTTTTAAAGCTGTAATTTGCTCCGGGCAGCAGTTGGCGGTGCCCTCCGTTTTAAAAAGCTATAATTTGCTCCTATGGGCAGCAGGTGGCGGTGCCCCCCATTTTTAAAACTGTAATTTGCTCCAACGGGCAGCAGGTGGCGGTACCAATGTTTTAAATTCTGTAATTTGCTCCCACGGGCAGCAGTAGCAGTGCTCTCCATTTTTAAAAGCTGTAAATTGCTCCTACGGGCAGCAGGTGGCGGTGTCCCCCGTTTTAAAATGCCTGTAATTTGCACTGATGGGCAGCAGGTGGCGGCGCCCTTCGGTTTTAAATGCCTGTCATTTGCACTTATGGGCAGCAGGTGGTGGTGGCCTTCGTTTTTAAAAGCTGTAATTTGCTCCTACGGGCAGCAGTGGCGGTGCTCTCCGTTTTTAAAAGCTGTAAATTGCTACTACAGGCAGCAGGTGGCGACGCCCTCCGTTTTTAAAAGCTGTAATTTGCTCCTACAGGCAGCACCTAGCGGTACCCTCCGTTTTTAATGCGCTCCTACAGGCAGCAGGTGGTGCTACCCTCGGTTTTTAAAGCTGTAATTTGCTTCTACAGGCAGCAGGAGGCGGAACCATGTTTTAAAATCTGTAATTTGCTTCTACGGGCAGAAGGTGGCGGTACCCTCCATTTTTAAAGCTGTAATTTGCTCCTACGGGCAGCAGTAGGCGGTTCCCTCCATTTTTAAAAGCTGTAATTTGATCCTACGGGTAGCAGGTGGCGGTACCCATGTTTTAAAGGCTGTAATTTGCACTTACGGGCAGCAGTTGGCGGTGCCCTCCGTTTTTACAGCTGTAATTTGCTCCTACGGGCAGCAGGTGTCGGTACCCTCCGTTTTTAAAAGCTGTAATTGGCTCCTACGGGCAGCAGGTGGCGGTGGCCTCAGTTTTTAAAAGATCTAATTTGCTCCTACGGGCAGCACCTGGCGGTACCCTCGGTTTTTAATGCACTCCTACAGGCAGCAGATGGCGGTACCCTCCGTTTTTAAAAGCTGTAATTTGCTCATACGGGCAGCAGGTAGCGGTACACTCCATTTTTAAAAGCTGTAATTTGCACCTACGGGCAGCAGGTGGCAGCACCCTCCGCTTTTAAAGCTGTAATTTGCTCCTGCGGGCAGCAGGTGGCGGTACCCATGTTTTAAAAGCTGTAATTTGCTCCTACAGGCAGCAGGTGGCGTTACCCTCGTTTTTAAAAGCTGTAATTTGCTCCTACGGGAAGCATGTGGCGGTTCCCTCCATTTTTAAAGCTGTAATTTGCTCCTATGGGCAGCAGGTGGCGGTACCCTCCATTTTTAAAAGCTGTAATTTGCTCCGGGCAGCAGTTGGCGGTGCCCTCCATTTTTAAAAGCTGTAATTTGCTCCTATTAGCAGCAGGTGGCAGTGCCCTCCATTTTTAAAGCTGTAATTTGCTCCTACGGGAAGCAAGTGGCGGTACCCATGTTTTAAAAGCTGTAATTTGCTCCTACGGGCAGAACATGGCGGTGCCCTCCGTTTTAAAAGCTGTAATTTGCTCCTGCGGGCAGCAGGTGGCGGTACCCATGTTTTAAAAGCTGTAATTTGCACTTACGGGCAGCAGGTGGCGTTACCCTCCGTTTTTAAAAGCTGTAATTTGCTCCTACGGGAAGCATGTGGCGGTTCCCTCCATTTTTAAAGCTGTAATTTGCTCCTATGGGCAGCAGGTGGCGGTACCCTCCATTTTTAAAAGCTGTAATTTGCTCCGGGCAGCAGTTGGCGGTGCCCTCCATTTTTAAAAGCTGTAATTTGCTCCTATTAGCAGCAGGTGGCGGTAACCTCCATTTTCAAAAGCTGTAATTTGCTCCGGGCAGCAGTTGGCGGTGCCCTCCGTTTTAAAAGCTGTAATTTGCACCTACGGGCAGCAGGTGGCAGTACCCTGCGTTTTTAAAAGTGTAATTTGCTCCTACGGGCAGCAGGTGGCGGTACCAATGTTTTAAAAGCTGTAATTTGCTCCTATGGGCAGCAGGTGGCGGTGCCCTCCATTTTTAAAGCTGTAATTTGCTCCTACGGGCAGCAGGTGGCGGTAACCATGTTTTAAAGGCTGTAATTTGCTCCTACGGGCAGCAGTGCCGGTGCACTCCGTTTTTAAAAGCTGTAAATTGCTCCTACGGGCAGCAGGTGGCGGTGCCCACCATTTTAAAAAGCCTGTAATTTGCACTAACGGGCAGCAGGTGGCGGTGCCCTCCGTTTTTAAAAGCCTGTAATTTCCACTTACGGGCAGCAGGTGACGGTGCCCTTCGTTTTTAAAAGCTGTAATTTGCTCCTACGGGCAGCAGGTGGCAGTGCCCTCCGTTTTTAAAAGCTGTAATTTGCTCCTACAGGCAGCAGCTGGCGGTACCCTCCATTTTTAATGCGCTCCTACAGGCAGCAGATGGCACTACCCTCCGTTTTTAAAGCTGTAATTTGCTCCTACGGGCAGCAGGTGGCGGTACCCTCTGCTTTTAAAGCTGTGATTTGCTCCTACAGGCAGCAGGTGGCGGTACCCTCCATTTTTAAAGATGTAATTTGCTCCTACGGGCAGCAGTTGGCGGTGCCTTCCGCTTTAAAATCTGTAATTTGCACCTACGGGCAGCAGGTGGCGGGGCCCTCCGCTTTAAAATCTGTAATTTGCTCCTCCGGACAGCAGGTGCCGGAGCCCTCCGTTTGTAAATACTGTAAGTTGCTCCTATGGGCAGCAGGTGGCGGTGCCCTCTGTTTTGAAAAGCTGTAATTTGCACTCACGGGCAGCAGGTGGCGGTACCCTCCGGTTTTGAAAGCTGTAATTTGCTCCGGGCAGCAGTTGGCGGTGGCCTCCGTTTTAAAAGCTGTAATGTTCTCCTACGGGCCGCAGGTGGCGGTGCCCACCGTTTTCAAGGCTTGTAATTTGTTCATACAGGCAGCAGGTGGCGGTACCCTCCGTTTTTAAAGTTGTAATTTGTACCTACGGGCAGCAGGTGGCAGTACCCTCCACTTTTAAAGCTGTAATTTGCTCGTACGGGCAGCGGCGGGCGGTAACCTCCGTTTTTAGTGCGCTCCTACAGGCTGCAGGTGTCGGTGCCCTCCGTTTTTAAAAGCTGTAATTTGCTCCTACGGGCTGCAGGTGGCGGTGCCCTCCGTTTTTAAAAGCCTGTAATTTGCTCCTACAGGCTGCAGGTGGCGGTGCTCTCCATTTTTAAACGCTGTAATTTGCTCCTACGGGCAGCAGGTGGCGGTGCCCTCAGTTATTAAAGGCTGTAATTTGCTCCTACGGGCAGCAGGTGGCGGTGCTCTCCGTTTTTAAAAGCCTGTAATTTGCTCCTACAGGCTGCAGGTGGCGGTGGCCTCCGTTTTTAAAAGCTGTAATTTGCTCCTACGAGCAGCAGGTGGCGGTACCCACCGTTTTTAAAGCTGTAATTTGCTCCTACGGGCAGCAGGTGGCGGTGTCCTCCGTCTTAAAATCTGTAATTTGCTCCTATGGCCAGCAGCTGGCCCTACCCTCCGTATTTAATGCGCTCCTACAGGCAGCAGGTGGCGGTACCCTCCGTTTTTAAAGCTGTAATTTGCTCCTACGGGCAGCACGTGGCAGTACCCTCCGTTTTTAAAGTTGTAATTTGCACCTACGGGAAGCAGGTGGCAGTACCCTCCGTTTTTAAAGCTGTAATTTGCTCCTACGGGCAGCAGGTGTCGGTGCCCTCCGTTTTAAAAGCTGTAATTTGCTCCTACGGGCAGCAGGTGGCAGTACCCTCCGTTTTAAAAGCTGTAATTTGCACCTACGGGCAGCAGGTGGCGGTGCCCTCTGTTTTTAAAGCTGTAATTTGCTCTTACGGGCAGCAGGTGGCGGTGCCCTCCGTTTTCAAGGCCTGTAATTTGCTCTTAAAAGGCAGCAGGTGGCGGTACCCTCCATTTTTAAAAGCTGTAATTTGCTCCTACGGGCAGCAGGTGGCGGTACCCTCCGTTTTAAAATTTGTAATTTGCACTTACGGGCAGCAGGTGGCGGTGCCCTCCGATTTTAAAGCTGTAATTTGCTCATACGGGCAGCAGGTGGCGGTACCCTCCATTTTTAAAAGCTGTAATTTGCACCTACGGGGAGCAGGTGGCGGTACCCTCCGCTTTTAAAGCTGTAATTTGCTCCTGCGGGCCGCAGGTGGCGGTACCCATGTTTTAAAAGCTGTAATTTGCTCCTACAGGCAGCAGGTGGCGTTACCCTCCGTTTTTAAAAGCTGTAATTTGCTCCTACGGGCAGCATGTGGCGGTTCCCTCCATTTTTAAAGCTGTAATTTGCTCCTATGGGCAGCAGGTGGCGGTACCCTCCATTTTTAAAAGCTGTAATTTGCACCTACGGGGAGCAGGTGGCGGTACCCTCCGCTTTTAAAGCTGTAATTTGCTCCTGCGGGCAGCAGGTGGCGGTACCCATGTTTTAAAAGCTGTAATTTGCTCCTACAGGCAGCAGGTGGCGTTACCCTCCGTTTTTAAAAGCTGTAATTTGCTCCTACGGGCAGCATGTGGCGGTTCCCTCCATTTTTAAAGCTGTAATTTGCTCCTATGGGCAGCAGGTGGCGGTACCCTCCATTTTTAAAAGCTGTAATTTGCTCCGGGCAGCAGTTGGCGGTGCCCTCCATTTTAAAAGCTGTAATTTACTCCTACAGGCAGCAGCTGGCGGTACCCTCTGTTTTTAATGCGCTCCTACAGGCAGCAGCTGGCGGTACCCTCTGTTTTTTTATGCGCTCCTACAGGCAGCAGGTGGCGGTACCATCCATTTTAAAAGCTGTAATTTGCACCTACGGGCAGCAGGTGGCGGTGGCCTCAGTTTTTAAAAGATGTAATTTGCTCCTACAGGCAGCAGGTGGCGGTACCCTCCATTTTTAAAATCTGTAATTTGCACCTACGGGCAGCAGGTGGCGGTGGCCTCAGTTTTTAAAAGATGTAATTTGCTCCTACGGGCAGCAGGTGGCCGTACCCTCCGTTTTTAATGCGCTCCTACAGGCAGCAGGTGGCGGTACCCTCCGTTTTTAAAGCTGTAATTTGCTCATACAGGCAGCAGGTGGCGGTACCCTCCGTTTTTTAAGCTGTAATTTGCTCCTACGGGCAGCAGCTGGCGGTACCCTCGGTTTTTAATGCACTCCTACAGGCAGCAGATGGCGGTACCCTCCGTTTTTGAAAGCTGTAATTTGCTCCTACGCGCAGCAGTGGCGGTGCTCTCCGTTTTTAAAAGCCTGTAATTTGCTCCTACAGGCAGCAGGTGGAAACACCCTCCGTTTTTGAAAGGTGTAATTTGCTCCTACGGGCAGCAGGTGGCGGTGTGCCCCGTTTTAAAATGCCTGTAATTTGCACTTAAGGGCAGCAGGTGGCAGTGCCCTCCGTTTTTAAAAGCCTGTAATTTGCACTTACGGGCAGCAGATGGCAGCGCCCTCAGTTTTGAAAGCTGTACTTTGCTCCTACGGGCAGCAGGTGACAGTGCTCATGGTTTTAAAAAGCCTGTAATTTGCTCCGAAAGGCTGCAGGTGCTGGTGCCCTCCATTTTTAAAAGCTGTAAGTTGCTCCTACGGACAGCAGGTGGCGGTGCCCTCCGTTTTAAAAGTGTTATTTGATCCTACTGGCAGCAGGTGGCGGTACCATCCGTTTTTAAAGCTGTAATTTGCTCCTACAGGCAGCAGGTGGCGGTGCCCTCCGTTTTAAAATCTGTAATTTGCACCTACGGGCAGCAGTTGGCGGTACCCTCCGTTTTTAAAGCTGTAATTTGCTCATACAGGCAGCAGTTGGCGGTACCCTCCGTTTTTAAAGTTGTAATTTGCACCTACAGGCATCAGGTGGCAGTACCCTCCATTTTTACAAGCCTGTAATTTGCTCCTACAGGCTGCCGGCGGCGGTGCCCTCCGTTTATAAAAGCTGTAATTTGCTCCTACGGGCAGCAGTTGGCGGTGCCCTCCTTTTTAAAATCTGTTTTTGCACCTACGGGCAGCAGGTGGCGGTGCCCTTCGCTTTTAAAGCTGTAATTTGCTCCTACGGGCAGCAGGTGGCGGTGCCCTCCATTTTAAACTCTGTAATTTGCTCCTACAGCCAGCAGCTGGCCCTACCCTCCGTTTTTAATGCGCTCCTACAGGCAGCAGGTGGCGGTACCCTCCGCTTTAAAAGCTGTCATTTGCTCCTACGGGTAGCAGGTGGCGGTACCCATGTTTTAATAGCTGTAATTTGCTCCTATGGGCAGCAGGTGGCGGTACGTTCCATTTTTAAAATCTGTAATTTGCACTTACGGGCAGCAGGTGGCGGTAACCTCCGTTTTTAAAAGCTGTAAATTGCTCCGGGCAGCAGTTGGCGGCGCCCTCCGTTTTTAAAGCTGTAATTTGCTCCTATAGGTAGTAGGTGTCAGTACCCTCCGTTTTTAAAAGCTGTAATTGGCTCCTACGGGCAGCAGGTGGCGGTGGCCTCAGTTTTTAAAAGATGTAATTTGCTCCTACGGGCTGCAGGTGGCGGTGCCCTCCGTTTTTAAAAGCCTGTAATTTGCTCCTACAGGCTGCAGGTGGCGGTGCTCTCCAGTTTTAAACGCTGTAATTTGCTCCTACGGGCAGCAGGTGGCGGTGCCCTCAGTTATTAAAGGCTGTAATTTGCTCCTACGGGCAGCAGGTGGCGGTGCTCTCCGTTTTTAAAAGCCTGTAATTTGCTCCTACAGGCTGCAGATGGCGGTGGCCTCCGTTTTTAAAAGCTGTAATTTGCTCCTACGAGCAGCAGGTGGCGGTACCCACCGTTTTTAAAGCTGTAATTTGCTCCTACGGGCAGCAGGTGGCGGTGTCCTCCGTCTTAAAATCTGTAATTTGCTCCTATGGCCAGCAGCTGGCCCTACCCTCCGTATTTAATGCGCTCCTACAGGCAGCAGGTGGCGGTACCCTCCGTTTTTAAAGCTGTAATTTGCTCCTACGGGCAGCACGTGGCAGTACCCTCCGTTTTTAAAGTTGTAATTTGCACCTACGGGAAGCAGGTGGCAGTACCCTCCGTTTTTAAAGCTGTAATTTGCTCCTACGGGCAGCAGGTGTCGGTGCCCTCCGTTTTAAAAGCTGTAATTTGCTCCTACGGGCAGCAGGTGGCAGTACCCTCCGTTTTAAAATCTGTAATTTGCACCTACGGGCAGCAGGTGGCGGTGCCCTCTGTTTTTAAAGCTGTAATTTGCTCTTACGGGCAGCAGGTGGCGGTGCCCTCCATTTTCAAGGCCTGTAATTTGCTCTTAAAAGGCAGCAGGTGGCGGTACCCTCCATTTTTAAAAGCTGTAATTTGCTCCTACGGGCAGCAGGTGGCGGTACCCTCCGTTTTAAAATCTGTAATTTGCACTTACGGGCAGCAGGTGGCGGTGCCCTCCGATTTTAAAGCTGTAATTTGCTCATACGGGCAGCAGGTGGCGGTACCCTCCATTTTTAAAAGCTGTAATTTGCACCTACGGGGAGCAGGTGGCGGTACCCTCCGCTTTTAAAGCTGTAATTTGCTCCTGCGGGCAGCAGGTGGCGGTACCCATGTTTTAAAAGCTGTAATTTGCTCCTACAGGCAGCAGGTGGCGTTACCCTCCGTTTTTAAAAGCTGTAATTTGCTCCTACGGGCAGCATGTGGCGGTTCCCTCCATTTTTAAAGCTGTAATTTGCTCCTATGGGCAGCAGGTGGCGGTACCCTCCATTTTTAAAAGCTGTAATTTGCTTCTACGGGCAGCAGGTGGCGGTGCCCTCCGTTTTTAAAAGCTGTAATTTGCTCCTACAGGTAGCAGGTGGCGGTGCTCTCCATTTGTAAAAGCCTGTAATTTGCTCCTACAGGCTGCTGGTTGCGGTGCCCTCCAGTTGTAAAAGCTGTAATTTGCTCCTACGGGCAGCAGCTGGCGGTTACCTCCGTTTTTAAAAGCTGTAATTTGCACTTACGGGAGGCAGATGGCGGCGCCCTCAGTTTTTAAAGCTGTACTTTGCTCCTACGGGCGGCAGGTGTCAGTACCCTCCGTTTTTAAAAGCTGTAATTGGCTCCTACAGGCTGCAGGTGGCGGTGCTATCCGATTTTAAAAGCTGTAATTTGCTCCTACGGTCAGCAGGTGGCGGTACCCTCCATTTTTAAAAGCTGTAATTTGCTCCTACGGGCAGCAGGTGGCGGTACCCTCCGTTTTAAAAGCTGTAATTTGCTCCTACGGGCAGCAGGTGGCCCTAACCTCCGTTTTTAATGCGCTCCTACAGGCAGCAGGTGGTGGTACCCTCCGTTTTTAAAGCTGTCATTTGCTCCTACGGGCAGCAGGTGGCGGTACCCATGCTTTAAAAGCTGTAATTTGCTCCTATTGGCAGCAGGTGGCGGTACCTTCCATTTTTAAAATCAGTAATTTGCACTTACGGGCAGCAGGTGGCAGGAACCTCCACTTTTAAAAGCTGTAATTTGCTCCGGCAGCAGTTGGCGGTGCCCTCCGTTTTTAAAAGCTGTAATTTTCTCCTACGGGCAGCAGGTGGCGGTGCCCACAATTTTCAAGAGCTGTAATTTGCTCATACAGGCAGCAGGTGGCGGTACCCTCCGTTTTTTAAGCTGTAATTTGCTCCTACGGGCAGCAGCTGGCGGTACCCTCCATTTTTAATGCGCCCCTACAGGCAGCAGGTGGTGGTACCCTCCGTTTTTAAAAGCTGTAATTTGCTCCTACGGGCTGCATGTGGCAGTGCACTCCGTTTTTAAAGCTGTGATTTGCTCCTACGGGCAGCAGGTGGCAGTACCCATGTTTTAAAAGCTGTAGTGTTTTCCTACGGGCAGCAGGGGGCGGTACCCTCCGTTTTTAAAAGCTGTAATTTGCACCTACGGGCAGCAGGTGGCAGTACCCTCCGTTTTTAAAGCTGTAATTTGCTCCTACGGGCAGCAGGTGGAGGTGCCCTCCGTATTTAAAGCTGTAATTTGCTCTTACGGGCAGCAGGTGGCGGTACCCATGTTTTAAAAGCTGTAATTTGCACTTACGGGCAGCAGGTGGCTGTACCCTCCGTTTTCAAAGCTGTAATTTGCTCCTACGGCAGCAGGTGGCGGTACCCTCCGTTTATAAAGCTGTAATTTTCTCCTAAGGGCAGCATGTGTCGGTGCCCTCAATTTTCAAGAGCTGTAATTTGCTCATACAGGCAGCAGGTGGCGGTACCCTCCTTTTTTTAAGCTGTAATTTGCTCCTACGGGCAGCAGCTGGCGGCACCCTCCATTTTTAATGCGCCCCTACAGGCAACAGGTGGTGGTACCCTCCTTTTTTAAAAGCTGTAATTTGCTCCTACGGGCAGCAGGTGGCAGTGCACTCCGTTTTTAAAGCTGTAATTTGCTCCTCCGGGCAGCAGGTGGCCCTAACCTCCGTTTTTAATGCGCTCCTACAGGCAGCAGGTGGTGGTACCCTCCGTTTTTAAAGCTGTCATTTGCTCCTACGGGCAGCAGGTGGCGGTACCCATGCTTTAAAAGCTGTAATTTGCTCCTATTGGCAGCAGGTGGCGGTACCTTCCATTTTTAAAATCAGTAATTTGCACTTACGGGCAGCAGGTGGCAGGAACCTCCACTTTTAAAAGCTGTAATTTGCTCTGGCAGCAGTTGGCGGTGCCCTCCATTTTTAAAAGCTGTAATTTTCTCCTACGGGCAGCAGGTGGCGGTGCCCTCAATGTTCAAGAGCTGTAATTTGCTCATACAGGCAGCAGGTGGCGGTACCCTCCGTTTTTTAAGCTGTAATTTGCTCCTACGGGCAGCAGCTGGCGGTACCCTCCATTTTTAATGCGCCCCTACAGGCAGCAGGTGGTGGTACCCTCCGTTTTTAAAAGCTGTAATTTGCTCCTACGGGCTGCATGTGGCAGCGCACTCCGTTTTTAAAGCTGTAATTTGCTCCTACGGGCAGCAGGTGGCAGTACCCACGTTTTAAAAGCTGTAGTTTTTTCCTACGGGCAGCAGGGGGCGGTACCCTCCGTTTTTAAAGTTGTAATTTGCACCTACGGGCAGCAGGTGGCAGTACCCTCCGTTTTTAAAGTTGTAATTTGCACCTACGGGCAGCAGGTGGCAGTACCCTCCGTTTTTAAAGCGGTAATTTGCTCCTACGGGCAGCAGGTGGAGGTGCCCTCCGTATTTAAAGCTGTAATTTGCACTTACGGGCAGCAGGTGGCTGTACCCTCCGTTTTAAAAGCTGTAATTTGCTCCTGCCGGCAGCAGGTGGCGGTACCCTCCATTTTTAAAAGCTGTAATTTGCTCCTACGGGCTGCATGTGGCGGTGCCTTCCTTTCTTAAAAGCTGTAATTTGCTCCTATGGGCAGCAGGTGGCGGTAGCCTCTGTTTTCAAAAGCTGTAATTTGATCCTACGGGCAGCAGGTGGCGGTACCGCCGTTTTTAAAAGCTGTAATTTGCTCCTGCGGTCAGCAGTTGACGGTGCCCTCTGTTTTTAATGCGCTCCTACAGGCAGCAGTTGGCGCTTCCCTCCGTTTTTACAGCTGTAATTTGCAGCTACAGGCAGCAGGTGGCGGTACCCATGTTTTAAAATCTGTAATTTGCTTCTACGGGCAGCAGGTGGCGGTACCCTCAGTTATTAAAGCTTTAATTTGCTTCTACGGGCAGCAGCTGGCGGTACCCTCCATTTTTAAAAGATGTAATATTCTCCGGGCAGCAGTTGGCGGTGCCCTCCGTTTTGAAAAGCTGTAATTTGCTCCTATGGGCAGCAGTGGCGGTGCCCTCCATTTTTAAAACTGTAATTTGCTCCTACGGGCAGCAGGTGGCGGTGCCCTCCGTTTTTAAAGCTGTAATTTGCTCTTACGGGCAGCAGGTGGCGATACTCATGTTTTAAAAGCTGTAAATTGCTCCCAATGGCAGCAGGTGGTGGTGCCCACCATTTTAAAAAGCCTGTAATTTCCACTTACGGGCAGCAGGTGGCGGTGCCCTTCGTTTTTAAAAGCTGTAATTTGCTTCTATGGGCAGCAGGTGGCGGTGCCCTCCATTTTTAAAAGCTGTAATTTGCCCCTACAGGCAGCAGGTGGTGGTACCCTCCGTTTTTAAAAGCTGTAATTTGCTCCTACGGGCTGCATGTGGCAGTGCACTCCGTTTTTAAAGCTGTAATTTGCTCCTACGGGCAGCAGGTGGCAGTACCCATGTTTTAAAAGCTGTAGTTTTTTCCTACGGGCAGCAGGGGGCGGTACCCTCCGTTTTTAAAGTTGTAATTTGCTCCTACGGGCTGCATGTGGCGGTGCCTTCCGTTTTTAAAAGCTGTACTTTGCTCCTATGGGCAGCAGGTGGCGGTAGCCTCTGTTTTCAAAAGCTGTAATTTGATCCTACGGGCAGCAGGTGGCGGTACCGCCGTTTTTAAAAGCTGTAATTTGCTCCTGCGGGCAGCAGTTGACGGTGCCCTCTGTTTTCAATGCGCTCCTACAGGCAGCAGTTGGCGCTAACCTCCGTTTTTACAGCTGTAATTTGCAGCTACAGGCAGCAGGTGGCGGTACCCATGTTTTAAAATCTGTAATTTGCTTCTACGGGCAGCAGGTGGCGGTACCCTCAGTTATTAAAGCTTTAATTTGCTTCTACGGGCAGCAGCTGGCGGTACCCTCCATTTTTAAAAGATGTAATATTCTCCGGGCAGCAGTTGGCGGTGCCCTCCGTTTTGAAAAGCTGTAATTTGCTCCTATGGGCAGCAGTGGCGGTGCCCTCCATTTTTAAAACTGTAATTTGCTCCTGCGGGCAGCAGTGGCGGTGCTCTCCGTTTTTAAAAGCTGTAATTTGCTCATACGGGCAGCAGGTGGCAGTAACCTCCGTTTTTAAAGTTGTAATTTGCACCTACGGGAAGCAGGTGGCAGTACCCTCCATTTTTAAAGCTGTAATTTGCTCCTACGGGCAGCAGGTGGCGGTGCCCTCCGTTTTTAAAGCTGTAATTTGCTCTTACGGGCAGCAGGTGGCGATACTCATGTTTTAAAAGCTGTAAATTGCTCCCAATGGCAGCAGGTGGTGGTGCCCACCATTTTAAAAAGCCTGTAATTTCCACTTACGGGCAGCAGGTGGCGGTGCCCTTCGTTTTTAAAAGCTGTAATTTGCTTCTATGGGCAGCAGGTGGCGGTGCCCTCCTTTTTTAAAAGCTGTAATTTGCCCCTACAGGCAGCAGGTGGCGACGCCCTCCGTTTTTAAAAGCTGTAATTTGCTCCTACAGGCAGCAGCTGGCGGTACCCTCCGTTTTTAATGCGCTCCTACAGACAGCAGGTGGCACTACCCTCCGTTTTTATAGGTGTAATTTGCTTCTACGGACAGCAGGTGGCGGTACCCTCCGTTTTTAAAGCTGTAATTTGCTCCTAGGGGCAGCAGGTGTCGTTACCCTCCATTTTTAAAAGCTGTAATTTGCTCCGGGCAGCAGTTGGCGGTGCCCTCCGTTTTAAAAAGCTGTAATTTGCTCCTATGGGCAGCAGGTGGCGGTGCCCCCCATTTTTAAAACTGTAATTTGCTCCAACGGGCAGCAGGTGGCGGTACCAATGTTTTAAATTCTGTAATTTGCTCCCACGGGCAGCAGTAGCAGTGCTCTCCATTTTTAAAAGCTGTAAATTGCTCCTACGGGCAGCAGGTGGCGGTGTCCCCCGTTTTAAAATGCCTGTAATTTGCACTTATGGGCAGCAGGTGGCGGCGCCCTTCGGTTTTAAATGCCTGTCATTTGCACTTATGGGCAGCAGGTGGTGGTGGCCTTCGTTTTTAAAAGCTGTAATTTGCTCCTACGGGCAGCAGTGGCGGTGCTCTCCGTTTTTAAAAGCTGTAAATTGCTACTACAGGCAGCAGGTGGCGACGCCCTCCGTTTTTAAAAGCTGTAATTTGCTCCTACAGGCAGCACCTAGCGGTACCCTCCGTTTTTAATGCGCTCCTACAGGCAGCAGGTGGTGCTACCCTCGGTTTTTAAAGCTGTAATTTGCTTCTACAGGCAGCAGGAGGCGGAACCATGTTTTAAAATCTGTAATTTGCTTCTACGGGCAGAAGGTGGCGGTACCCTCCATTTTTAAAGCTGTAATTTGCTCCTACGGGCAGCAGTAGGCGGTTCCCTCCATTTTTAAAAGCTGTAATTTGCTTCTACAGGCAGCAGGAGGCGGAACCATGTTTTAAAATCTGTAATTTGCTCCTACGGGCTGCATGTGGCAGTGCACTCCGTTTTTAAAGCTGTGATTTGCTCCTACGGGCAGCAGGTGGCAGTACCCATGTTTTAAAAGCTGTAGTTTTTTCCTACGGGCAGCAGGGGGCGGTACCCTCCGTTTTTAAAAGCTGTAATTTGCACCTACGGGCAGCAGGTGGCAGTACCCTCCGTTTTTAAAGCTGTAATTTGCTCCTACGGGCAGCAGGTGGAGGTGCCCTCCGTATTTAAAGCTGTAATTTGCTCTTACGGGCAGCAGGTGGCGGTACCCATGTTTTAAAAGCTGTAATTTGCACTTACGGGCAGCAGGTGGCTGTACCCTCCGTTTTCAAAGCTGTAATTTGCTCCTACGGGCAGCATGTGGCGGTACCCTCCGTTTATAAAAGCTTTAATTTTCTCCTACGGGCAGCATGTGTCGGTGCCCTCAATTTTCAAGAGCTGTAATTTGCTCATACAGGCAGCAGGTGGCGGTACCCTCCTTTTTTTAAGCTGTAATTTGCTCCTACGGGCAGCAGCTGGCGGCACCCTCCATTTTTAATGCGCCCCTACAGGCAACAGGTGGTGGTACCCTCCTTTTTTAAAAGCTGTAATTTGCTCCTACGGGCAGCAGGTGGCAGTGCACTCCGTTTTTAAAGCTGTAATTTGCTCCTCCGGGCAGCAGGTGGCCCTAACCTCCGTTTTTAATGCGCTCCTACAGGCAGCAGGTGGTGGTACCCTCCGTTTTTAAAGCTGTCATTTGCTCCTACGGGCAGCAGGTGGCGGTACCCATGCTTTAAAAGCTGTAATTTGCTCCTATTGGCAGCAGGTGGCGGTACCTTCCATTTTTAAAATCAGTAATTTGCACTTACGGGCAGCAGGTGGCAGGAACCTCCACTTTTAAAAGCTGTAATTTGCTCTGGCAGCAGTTGGCGGTGCCCTCCATTTTTAAAAGCTGTAATTTTCTCCTACGGGCAGCAGGTGGCGGTGCCCTCAATGTTCAAGAGCTGTAATTTGCTCATACAGGCAGCAGGTGGCGGTACCCTCCGTTTTTTAAGCTGTAATTTGCTCCTACGGGCAGCAGCTGGCGGTACCCTCCATTTTTAATGCGCCCCTACAGGCAGCAGGTGGTGGTACCCTCCGTTTTTAAAAGCTGTAATTTGCTCCTACGGGCTGCATGTGGCAGCGCACTCCGTTTTTAAAGCTGTAATTTGCTCCTACGGGCAGCAGGTGGCAGTACCCACGTTTTAAAAGCTGTAGTTTTTTCCTACGGGCAGCAGGGGGCGGTACCCTCCGTTTTTAAAGTTGTAATTTGCACCTACGGGCAGCAGGTGGCAGTACCCTCCGTTTTTAAAGTTGTAATTTGCACCTACGGGCAGCAGGTGGCAGTACCCTCCGTTTTTAAAGCTGTAATTTGCTCCTACGGGCAGCAGGTGGAGGTGCCCTCCGTATTTAAAGCTGTAATTTGCACTTACGGGCAGCAGGTGGCTGTACCCTCCGTTTTAAAAGCTGTAATTTGCTCCTACGGGCTGCATGTGGCGGTGCCTTCCTTTCTTAAAAGCTGTAATTTGCTCCTATGGGCAGCAGGTGGCGGTAGCCTCTGTTTTCAAAAGCTGTAATTTGATCCTACGGGCAGCAGGTGGCGGTACCGCCGTTTTTAAAAGCTGTAATTTGCTCCTGCAGTCAGCAGTTGACGGTGCCCTCTGTTATTAATGCGCTCCTACAGGCAGCAGTTGGCGCTACCCTCCGTTTTTACCGCTGTAATTTGCAGCTACAGGCAGCAGGTGGCGGTACCCATGTTTTAAAATCTGTAATTTGCTTCTACGGGCAGCAGGTGGCGGTACCCTCAGTTATTAAAGCTTTAATTTGCTTCTACGGGCAGCAGCTGGCGGTACCCTCCATTTTTAAAAGATGTAATATTCTCCGGGCAGCAGTTGGCGGTGCCCTCCGTTTTGAAAAGCTGTAATTTGCTCCTATGGGCAGCAGTGGCGGTGCCCTCCATTTTTAAAACTGTAATTTGCTCCTACGGGCAGCAGGTGGCGGTGCCCTCCATTTTTAAAGCTGTAATTTGCTCTTACGGGCAGCAGGTGGCGATACTCATGTTTTAAAAGCTGTAAATTGCTCCCAATGGCAGCAGGTGGTGGTGCCCACCATTTTAAAAAGCCTGTAATTTCCACTTACGGGCAGCAGGTGGCGGTGCCCTTCGTTTTTAAAAGCTGTAATTTGCTTCTATGGGCAGCAGGTGGCGGTGCCCTCCTTTTTTAAAAGCTGTAATTTGCCCCTACAGGCAGCAGGTGGTGGTACCCTCCGTTTTTAAAAGCTGTAATTTGCTCCTACGGGCTGCATGTGGCAGTGCACTCCGTTTTTAAAGCTGTAATTTGCTCCTACGGGCAGCAGGTGGCAGTACCCATGTTTTAAAAGCTGTAGTTTTTTCCTACGGGCAGCAGGGGGCGGTACCCTCCGTTTTTAAAGTTGTAATTTGCTCCTACGGGCTGCATGTGGCGGTGCCTTCCCTTTTTAAAAGCTGTAATTTGCTCCTATGGGCAGCAGGTGGCGGTAGCCTCTGTTTTCAAAAGCTGTAATTTGATCCTACGGGCAGCAGGTGGCGGTACCGCCGTTTTTAAAAGCTGTAATTTGCTCCTGCGGGCAGCAGTTGACGGTGCCCTCTGTTTTTAATGCGCTCCTACAGGCAGCAGTTGGCGCTAACCTCCGTTTTTACAGCTGTAATTTGCAGCTACAGGCAGCAGGTTGCGGTACCCATGTTTTAAAATCTGTAATTTGCTTCTACGGGCAGCAGGTGGCGGTACCCTCAGTTATTAAAGCTTTAATTTGCTTCTACGGGCAGCAGCTGGCGGTATCCTCCATTTTTAAAAGATGTAATATTCTCCGGGCAGCAGTTGGCGGTGCCCTCCGTTTTGAAAAGCTGTAATTTGCTCCTATGGGCAGCAGTGGCGGTGCCCTCCATTTTTAAAACTGTAATTTGCTCCTGCGGGCAGCAGTGGCGGTGCTCTCCGTTTTTAAAAGCTGTAATTTGCTCATACGGGCAGCAGGTGGCAGTAACCTCCGTTTTTAAAGTTGTAATTTGCACCTACGGGAAGCAGGTGGCAGTACCCTCCATTTTTAAAGCTGTAATTTGCTCCTACGGGCAGCAGGTGGCGGTGCCCTCCGTTTTTAAAGCTGTAATTTGCTCTTACGGGCAGCAGGTGGCGATACTCATGTTTTAAAAGCTGTAAATTGCTCCCAATGGCAGCAGGTGGTGGTGCCCACCATTTTAAAAAGCCTGTAATTTCCACTTACGGGCAGCAGGTGGCGGTGCCCTTCGTTTTTAAAAGCTGTAATTTGCTTCTATGGGCAGCAGGTGGCGGTGCCCTCCTTTTTTAAAAGCTGTAATTTGCCCCTACAGGCAGCAGGTGGCGACGCCCTCCGTTTTTAAAAGCTGTAATTTGCTCCTACAGGCAGCAGCTGGCGGTACCCTCCGTTTTTAATGCGCTCCTACAGGCAGCAGGTGGCACTACCCTCCGTTTTTATAGGTGTAATTTGCTTCTACGGACAGCAGGTGGCGGTACCCTCCGTTTTTAAAGCTGTAATTTGCTCCTAGGGGCAGCAGGTGTCGGTACCCTCCATTTTTTAAAGCTGTAATTTGCTCCGGGCAGCAGTTGGCGGTGCCCTCCGTTTTAAAAAGCTATAATTTGCTCCTATGGGCAGCAGGTGGCGGTGCCCCCCATTTTTAAAACTGTAATTTGCTCCAACGGGCAGCAGGTGGCGGTACCAATGTTTTAAATTCTGTAATTTGCTCCCACGGGCAGCAGTAGCAGTGCTCTCCATTTTTAAAAGCTGTAAATTGCTCCTACGGGCAGCAGGTGGCGGTGTCCCCCGTTTTAAAATGCCTGTAATTTGCACTGATGGGCAGCAGGTGGCGGCGCCCTTCGGTTTTAAATGCCTGTCATTTGCACTTATGGGCAGCAGGTGGTGGTGGCCTTCGATTTTAAAAGCTGTAATTTGCTCCTACGGGCAGCAGTGGCGGTGCTCTCCGTTTTTAAAAGCTGTAAATTGCTACTACAGGCAGCAGGTGGCGACGCCCTCCGTTTTTAAAAGCTGTAATTTGCTCCTACAGGCAGCACCTAGCAGTACCCTCCGTTTTTAATGCGCTCCTACAGGCAGCAGGTGGTGCTACCCTCGGTTTTTAAAGCTGTAATTTGCTTCTACAGGCAGCAGGAGGCGGAACCATGTTTTAAAATCTGTAATTTGCTTCTACGGGCAGAAGGTGGCGGTACCCTCCATTTTTAAAGCTGTAATTTGCTCCTACGGGCAGCAGTAGGCGGTTCCCTCCATTTTTAAAAGCTGTAATTTGATCCTACGGGTAGCAGGTGGCGGTACCCATGTTTTAAAGGCTGTAATTTGCACTTACGGGCAGCAGTTGGCGGTGCCCTCCGTTTTTACAGCTGTAATTTGCTCCTACGGGCAGCAGGTGTCGGTACCCTCCGTTTTTAAAAGCTGTAATTGGCTCCTACGGGCAGCAGGTGGCGGTGGCCTCAGTTTTTAAAAGATCTCATTTGCTCCTACGGGCAGCACCTGGCAGTACCCTCGGTTTTTAATGCACTCCTACAGGCAGCAGATGGCGGTACCCTCCGTTTTTAAAAGCTGTAATTTGCTCATACGGGCAGCAGGTAGCGGTACACTCCATTTTTAAAAGCTGTAATTTGCACCTACGGGCAGCAGGTGGCAGCACCCTCCGCTTTTAAAGCTGTAATTTGCTCCTGCGGGCAGCAGGTGGCGGTACCCATGTTTTAAAAGCTGTAATTTGCTCCTACAGGCAGCAGGTGGCGTTACCCTCGTTTTTAAAAGCTGTAATTTGCTCCTACGGGAAGCATGTGGCGGTTCCCTCCATTTTTAAAGCTGTAATTTGCTCCTATGGGCAGCAGGTGGCGGTACCCTCCATTTTTAAAAGCTGTAATTTGCTCCGGGCAGCAGTTGGCGGTGCCCTCCATTTTTAAAAGCTGTAATTTGCTCCTATTAGCAGCAGGTGGCAGTGCCCTCCATTTTTAAAGCTGTAATTTGCTCCTACGGGAAGCAAGTGGCGGTACCCATGTTTTAAAAGCTGTAATTTGCTCCTACGGGCAGAACATGGCGGTGCCCTCCGTTTTAAAAGCTGTAATTTGCTCCTGCGGGCAGCAGGTGGCGGTACCCATGTTTTAAAAGCTGTAATTTGCACTTACGGGCAGCAGGTGGCGTTACCCTCCGTTTTTAAAAGCTGTAATTTGCTCCTACGGGAAGCATGTGGCGGTTCCCTCCATTTTTAAAGCTGTAATTTGCTCCTATGGGCAGCAGGTGGCGGTACCCTCCATTTTTAAAAGCTGTAATTTGCTCCGGGCAGCAGTTGGCGGTGCCCTCCATTTTTAAAAGCTGTAATTTGCTCCTATTAGCAGCAGGTGGCGGTAACCTCCATTTTCAAAAGCTGTAATTTGCTCCGGGCAGCAGTTGGCGGTGCCCTCCGTTTTAAAAGCTGTAATTTGCACCTACGGGCAGCAGGTGGCAGTACCCTGCGTTTTTAAAAGTGTAATTTGCTCCTACGGGCAGCAGGTGGCGGTACCAATGTTTTAAAAGCTGTAATTTGCTCCTATGGGCAGCAGGTGGCGGTGCCCTCCATTTTTAAAGCTGTAATTTGCTCCTACGGGCAGCAGGTGGCGGTAACCATGTTTTAAAGGCTGTAATTTGCTCCTACGGGCAGCAGTGCCGGTGCACTCCGTTTTTAAAAGCTGTAAATTGCTCCTACGGGCAGCAGGTGGCGGTGCCCACCATTTTAAAAAGCCTGTAATTTGCACTAACGGGCAGCAGGTGGCGGTGCCCTCCGTTTTTAAAAGCCTGTAATTTCCACTTACGGGCAGCAGGTGACGGTGCCCTTCGTTTTTAAAAGCTGTAATTTGCTCCTACGGGCAGCAGGTGGCAGTGCCCTCCGTTTTTAAAAGCTGTAATTTGCTCCTACAGGCAGCAGCTGGCGGTACCCTCCATTTTTAATGCGCTCCTACAGGCAGCAGATGGCGCTACCCTCCGTTTTTAAAGCTGTAATTTGCTCCTACGGGCAGCAGGTGGCGGTACCCTCTGCTTTTAAAGCTGTGATTTGCTCCTACAGGCAGCAGGTGGCGGTACCCTCCATTTTTAAAGATGTAATTTGCTCCTACGGGCAGCAGTTGGCGGTGCCTTCCGCTTTAAAATCTGTAATTTGCACCTACGGGCAGCAGGTGGCGGGGCCCTCCGCTTTAAAATCTGTAATTTGCTCCTCCGGACAGCAGGTGCCGGAGCCCTCCGTTTGTAAATACTGTAAGTTGCTCCTATGGGCAGCAGGTGGCGGTGCCCTCTGTTTTGAAAAGCTGTAATTTGCACTCACGGGCAGCAGGTGGCGGTACCCTCCGGTTTTGAAAGCTGTAATTTGCTCCGGGCAGCAGTTGGCGGTGGCCTCCGTTTTAAAAGCTGTAATGTTCTCCTATGGGCCGCAGGTGGCGGTGCCCACCGTTTTCAAGGCTTGTAATTTGTTCATACAGGCAGCAGGTGGCGGTACCCTCCGTTTTTAAAGTTGTAATTTGTAGCTACGGGCAGCAGGTGGCAGTACCCTCCACTTTTAAAGCTGTAATTTGCTCGTACGGGCAGCGGCGGGCGGTAACCTCCGTTTTTAGTGCGCTCCTACAGGCTGCAGGTGTCGGTGCCCTCCGTTTTTAAAAGCTGTAATTTGCTCCTACGGGCTGCAGGTGGCGGTGCCCTCCCTTTTTAAAAGCCTGTAATTTGCTCCTACAGGCTGCAGGTGGCGGTGCTCTCCATTTTTAAACGCTGTAATTTGCTCCTACGGGCAGCAGGTGGCGGTGCCCTCAGTTATTAAAGGCTGTAATTTGCTCCTACGGGCAGCAGGTGGCGGTGCTCTCCGTTTTTAAAAGCCTGTAATTTGCTCCTACGGGCAGCAGGTGGCGGTGTCCTCCGTCTTAAAATCTGTAATTTGCTCCTATGGCCAGCAGCTGGCCCTACCCTACGTATTTAATGCGCTCCTACAGGCAGCAGGTGGCGGTACCCTCCGTTTTTAAAGCTGTAATTTGCTCCTACGGGCAGCACGTGGCAGTACCCTCCGTTTTTAAAGTTGTAATTTGCACCTACGGGAAGCAGGTGGCAGTACCCTCCGTTTTTAAAGCTGTAATTTGCTCCTACGGGCAGCAGGTGTCGGTGCCCTCCGTTTTAAAAGCTGTAATTTGCTCCTACGGGCAGCAGGTGGCAGTACCCTCCGTTTTAAAAGCTGTAATTTGCACCTACGGGCAGCAGGTGGCGGTGCCCTCTGTTTTTAAAGCTGTAATTTGCTCTTACGGGCAGCAGGTGGCGGTGCCCTCCATTTTCAAGGCCTGTAATTTGCTCTTAAAAGGCAGCAGGTGGCGGTACCCTCCATTTTTAAAAGCTGTAATTGGCTCCTACGGGCAGCAGGTGGCGGTACCCTCCGTTTTAAAATTTGTAATTTGCACTTACGGGCAGCAGGTGGCGGTGCCCTCCGATTTTAAAGCTGTAATTTGCTCATACGGGCAGCAGGTGGCGGTACCCTCCATTTTTAAAAGCTGTAATTTGCACCTACGGGGAGCAGGTGGCGGTACCCTCCGCTTTTAAAGCTGTAATTTGCTCCTGCGGGCCGCAGGTGGCGGTACCCATGTTTTAAAAGCTGTAATTTGCTCCTACAGGCAGCAGGTGGCGTTACCCTCCGTTTTTAAAAGCTGTAATTTGCTCCTACGGGCAGCATGTGGCGGTTCCCTCCATTTTTAAAGCTGTAATTTGCTCCTATGGGCAGCAGGTGGCGGTACCCTCCATTTTTAAAAGCTGTAATTTGCTCCGGGCAGCAGTTGGCGGTGCCCTCCATTTTAAAAGCTGTAATTTACTCCTACAGGCAGCAGCTGGCGGTACCCTCTGTTTTTAATGCGCTCCTACAGGCAGCAGCTGGCGGTACCCTCTGTTTTTTTATGCGCTCCTACAGGCAGCAGGTGGCGGTACCATCCATTTTAAAAGCTGTAATTTGCACCTACGGGCAGCAGGTGGCGGTGGCCTCAGTTTTTAAAAGATGTAATTTGCTCCTACAGGCAGCAGGTGGCGGTACCCTCCATTTTTAAAATCTGTAATTTGCACCTACGGGCAGCAGGTGGCGGTGGCCTCAGTTTTTAAAAGATGTAATTTGCTCCTACGGGCAGCAGGTGGCGGTACCCTCCGTTTTTAATGCGCTCCTACAGGCAGCAGGTGGCGGTACCCTCCGTTTTTAAAGCTGTAATTTGCTCATACAGGCAGCAGGTGGCGGTACCCTCCGTTTTTTAAGCTGTAATTTGCTCCTACGGGCAGCAGCTGGCGGTACCCTCGGTTTTTAATGCACTCCTACAGGCAGCAGATGGCGGTACCCTCCGTTTTTGAAAGCTGTAATTTGCTCCTACGCGCAGCAGTGGCGGTGCTCTCCGTTTTTAAAAGCCTGTAATTTGCTCCTACAGGCAGCAGGTGGAAACACCCTCCGTTTTTGAAAGGTGTAATTTGCTCCTACGGGCAGCAGGTGGCGGTGTGCCCCGTTTTAAAAAGCCTGTAATTTGCACTTAAGGGCAGCAGGTGGCAGTGCCCTCCGTTTTTAAAAGCCTGTAATTTGCACTTACGGGCAGTAGGTGGCGGTGCCCTTCATTTTTAAAAGCTGTAAATTGCTCCTACGGGCAGCAGGTGGCGGTGCCCTCCGTTTTAAAAAGCTGTAATTTGCACTTACGGGCAGCAGGTGGCAGGAACCTCCACTTTTAAAAGCTGTAATTTGCTCCGGCAGCAGTTGGCGGTGCCCTCCGTTTTTAAAAGCTGTAATTTTCTCCTACGGGCAGCAGGTGGCGGTGCCCTCAATTTTCAAGAGCTGTAATTTGCTCATACAGGCAGCAGGTGGCGGTACCCTCCGTTTTTTAAGCTGTAATTTGCTCCTACGGGCAGCAGCTGGCGGTACCCTCCATTTTTAATGCGCCCCTACAGGCAGCAGGTGGTGGTACCCTCCGTTTTTAAAAGCTGTAATTTGCTCCTACGGGCTGCATGTGGCAGTGCACTCCGTTTTTAAAGCTGTGATTTGCTCCTACGGGCAGCAGGTGGCAGTACCCATGTTTTAAAAGCTGTAGTTTTTTTCCTACGGGCAGCAGGGGGCGGTACCCTCCGTTTTAAAAAGCTGTAATTTGCACCTACGGGCAGCAGGTGGCAGTACCCTCCGTTTTTAAAGCTGTAATTTGCTCCTACGGGCAGCAGGTGGAGGTGCCCTCCGTATTTAAAGCTGTAATTTGCTCTTACGGGCAGCAGGTGGCGGTACCCATGTTTTAAAAGCTGTAATTTGCACTTACGGGCAGCAGGTGGCTGTACCCTCCGTTTTAAAAGCTGTAATTTGCTCCTGCCGGCAGCAGGTGGTGGTACCCTCCGTTTTTAAAAGCTGTAATTTGCTCCTACGGGCTGCATGTGGCGGTGCCTTCCGTTTTTAAAAGCTGTAATTTGCTCCTGCGGGCAGCAGGTGGCAGTGCCCTCTGTTTTTAATGCGCTCCTACAGGCAGCAGTTGGCGCTACCCTCCGTTTTAACAGCTGTAATTTGCAGCTACAGGCAGCAGGTGGCGGTACCCATGTTTTAAAATCTGTAATTTGCTTCTACGGGCAGCAGGTGGCGGTACCCTCAGTTATTAAAGCTTTAATTTGCTTCTACGGGCAGCAGCTGGCGGTACCCTCCATTTTTAAAAGATGTAATACTCTCCAGGCAGCAGTTGGCCGTGCCCTCCGTTTTGAAAAGCTGTAATTTGCTCCTATGGGCAGCAGTGGCGGTGCCCTCCATTTTTAAAACTGTAATTTGCTCCTGCGGGCAGCAGTGGCGGTGCTCTCCGTTTTTAAAAGCTGTAATTGGCTCATACGGGCAGCAGGTGGCAGTAACCTCCGTTTTTAAAGTTGTAATTTGCACCTACGGGAAGTAGGTGGCAGCACCCTCCATTTTTAAAGCTGTAATTTGCTCCTACGGGCAGCAGGTGGCGGTGCCCTCCGTTTTTAAAGCTGTAATTTGCTTCTACGGGCAGCAGGTGGCGATACTCATGTTTTAAAAGCTGTAAATTGCTCCCAATGGCAGCAGGTGGTGGTGCCCACCATTTTAAAAAGCCTGTAATTTCCACTTACGGGCAGCAGGTGGCGACGCCCTCCGTTTTTAAAAGCTGTAATTTGCTCCTACAGGCAGCAGCTGGCGGTACCCTCCGTTTTTAATGCGCTCCTACAGGCAGCAGGTGGCACTACCCTCCGTTTTTAAAGGTGTAATTTGCTCCTACAGGCAACAGGTGGCGGTACCCATGTTTGAAAATGTGTAATTTGCTTCTACGGGCAGCAGGTGGCGGTACCCTCCGTTTTTAAAGCTGTAATTTGCTCCTAGGGGCAGCAGGTGTCAGTACCCTCCATTTTTAAAAGCTGTAATTTGCTCCGGGCAGCAGTTGGCGGTGCCATCCGTTTTTAAAAGCTGTAATTTGCTCCTATGGGCAGCAGGTGGCGGTGCCCCCCATTTTTAAAACTGTAATTTGATCCTACGGGCAGCAGCTGGCGGTGCCCTCCGTTTTCAAAAGCTGTAATTGGCTCCTACGGGCAGCAGGTGGCGGTGCCCTCCGTTTTTAAAAGCTGTAATTTGCTCCTACAGGTAGCAGGTGGCGGTGCTCTCCATTTGTAAAAGCCTGTAATTTGCTCCTACAGGCTGCTGGTTGCGGTGCCCTCCAGTTTTAAAAGCTGTAATTTGCTCCTACGGGCAGCAGCTGGCTGTTACCTCCATTTTTAAAAGCTGTAATTTGCACTTACGGGAGGCAGATGGCGGCGCCCTCAGTTTTTAAAGCTGTACTTTGCTCCTACGGGCAGCAGGTGTCAGTACCCTCCGTTTTTAAAAGCTGTAATTGGCTCCTACAGGCTGCAGGTGGCGGTGCTATCCGATTTTAAAAGCTGTAATTTGCTCCTACGGTCAGCAGGTGGCGGTGCCCTCCATTTTTAAAAGCTGTAATCTGCTCCTACGGGCAGCAGGTGGCGGTACCCTCCGTTTTAAAAGCTGTAATTTGCTCCTACGGGCAGCAGATGGCCCTAACCTCCGTTTTTAATGCGCTCCTACAGGCAGCAGGTGGTGGTACCCTCCGTTTTTAAAGCTGTCATTTGCTCCTACGGGCAGCAGGTGGCGGTACCCATGCTTTAAAAGCTGTAATTTGCTCCTATTGGCAGCAGGTGGCGGTACCTTCCATTTTTAAAATCAGTAATTTGCACTTACGGGCAGCAGGTGGCAGGAACCTCCACTTTTAAAAGCTGTAATTTGCTCCGGCAGCAGTTGGCGGTGCCTTCCGTTTTTAAAAGCTGTAATTTTCTCCTACGGGCAGCAGGTGGCGGTGCCCACAATTTTCAAGAGCTGTAATTTGCTCATACAGGCAGCAGGTGGCGGTACCCTCCGTTTTTTAAGCTGTAATTTGCTCCTACGGGCAGCAGCTGGCGGTACCCTCCATTTTTAATGCGCCCCTACAGGCAGCAGGTGGTGGTACCCTCCGTTTTTAAAAGCTGTAATTTGCTCCTACGGGCTGCATGTGGCAGTGCACTCCGTTTTAAAAGCTGTGATTTGCTCCTACGGGCAGCAGGTGGCAGTACCCATGTTTTAAAAGCTGTAGTTTTTTCCTACGGGCAGCAGGGGGCGGTACCCTCCGTTTTTAAAAGCTGTAATTTGCACCTACGGGCAGCAGGTGGCAGTACCCTCCGTTTTTAAAGCTGTAATTTGCTCCTACGGGCAGCAGGTGGAGGTGCCCTCCGTATTTAAAGCTGTAATTTGCTCTTACGGGCATCAGGTGGCGGTACCCATGTTTTAAAAGCTGTAATTTGCACTTACGGGCAGCAGGTGGCTGTACCCTCCGTTTTCAAAGCTGTAATTTGCTCCTACCGGCAGCAGGTGGCGGTACCCTCCGTTTATAAAAGCTGTAATTTTCTCCTAAGGGCAGCATGTGGCGGTGCCCTCAATTTTCAAGAGCTGTAATTTGCTCATACAGGCAGCAGGTGGCGGTACCCTCCTTTTTTTAAGCTGTAATTTGCTCCTACGGGCAGCAGCTGGCGGCACCCTCCATTTCTAATGCGCCCCTACAGGCAACAGGTGGTGGTACCCTCCTTTTTTAAAAGCTGTAATTTGCTTCTACGGGCAGCAGGTGGCAGTGCACTCCGTTTTTAAAGCTGTAATTTGCTCCTCCGGGCAGCAGGTGGCCCTAACCTCCGTTTTTAATGCGCTCCTACAGGCAGCAGGTGGTGGTACCCTCCGTTTTTAAAGCTGTCATTTGCTCCTACGGGCAGCAGGTGGCGGTACCCATGCTTTAAAAGCTGTAATTTGCTCCTATTGGCAGCAGGTGGCGGTACCTTCCATTTTTAAAATCAGTAATTTGCACTTACGGGCAGCAGGTGGCAGGAACCTCCACTTTTAAAACCTGTAATTTGCTCTGGCAGCAGTTGGCGGTGCCCTCCATTTTTAAAAGCTGTAATTTTCTCCTACGGGCAGCAGGTGGCGGTGCCCTCAATTTTCAAGAGCTGTAATTTGCTCATACAGGCAGCAGGTGGCGGTACCCTCCGTTTTTTAAGCTGTAATTTGCTCCTACGGGCAGCAGCTGGCGGTACCCTCCATTTTTAATGCGCCCCTACAGGCAGCAGGTGGTGGTACCCTCCGTTTTTAAAAGCTGTAATTTGCTCCTACGGGCTGCATGTGGCAGCGCACTCCGTTTTTAAAGCTGTAATTTGCTCCTACGGGCAGCAGGTGGCAGTACCCATGTTTTAAAAGCTGTAGTTTTTTCCTACGGGCAGCAGGGGGCGGTACCCTCCGTTTTTAAAGTTGTAATTTGCACCTACGGGCAGCAGGTGGCAGTACCCTCCGTTTTTAAAGTTGTAATTTGCACCTACGGGCAGCAGGTGGCAGTACCCTCCGTTTTTAAAGCTGTAATTTGCTCCTACGGGCAGCAGGTGGAGGTGCCCTCCGTATTTAAAGCTGTAATTTGCACTTACGGGCAGCAGGTGGCTGTACCCTCCGTTTTAAAAGCTGTAATTTGCTCCTGCCGGCAGCAGGTGGCGGTACCCTCCATTTTTAAAAGCTGTAATTTGCTCCTACGGGCTGCATGTGGCGGTGCCTTCCTTTCTTAAAAGCTGTAATTTGCTCCTATGGGCAGCAGGTGGCGGTAGCCTCTGTTTTCAAAAGCTGTAATTTGATCCTACAGGCAGCAGGTGGCGGTACCGCCGTTTTTAAAAGCTGTAATTTGCTCCTGCGGGCAGCAGTTGACGGTGCCATCTGTTTTTAATGCGCTCCTACAGGCAGCAGTTGGCGCTACCCTCCGTTTTTACAGCTGTAATTTGCAGCTACAGGCAGCAAGTGGCGGTACCCATGTTTTAAAATCTGTAATTTGCTTCTACGGGCAGCAGGTGGTGGTACCCTCAGTTATTAAAGCTTTAATTTGCTTCTACGGGCAGCAGCTGGCGGTACCCTCCATTTTTAAAAGATGTAATATTCTCCGGGCAGCAGTTGGCGGTGCCCTCCGTTTTGAAAAGCTGTAATTTGCTCCTATGGGCAGCAGTGGCGGTGCCCTCCATTTTTAAAACTGTAATTTGCTCCTACGGGCAGCAGGTGGCGGTGCCCTCCGTTTTTAAAGCTGTAATTTGCTCCTACGGGCAGCAGGTGGCGGTGCCCTCCGTTTTTAAAGCTGTAATTTGCTCTTACGGGCAGCAGGTGGCGATACCCATGTTTTAAAAGCTGTAAATTGCTCCCAATGGCAGCAGGTGGTGGTGCCCACCATTTTAAAAAGCCTGTAATTTCCACTTACGGGCAGCAGGTGGCGGTGCCCTTCGTTTTTAAAAGCTGTAATTTGCTTCTATGGGCAGCAGGTGGCGGTGCCCTCCTTTTTTAAAAGCTGTAATTTGCTCCTACGGGCAGCAGGTGGTGGTGCCCACCGTTTTCACGGCTTGTAATTTGCTCATACAGGCAGCAGGTTTCGGTACCCTCCGTTTTTAAAGTTGTAATTTGCACCTACGGGCAGCAGGTGGCAGTACCCATCATTTTTAAAACTGTAATTTGCTCCTACGGGCAGCAGCTGGCGGTAACCTCCGTTTTTAATGCGCTCCTACAGGCTGCAGGTGGCGGTGCCCTCCGTTTTTAAAAGCTGTCATTTGCTCCTACAGGCTGCAGGTGGCGGTGCCCTCCATTTTTAAAGTTGTAATTTGCACCTACGGGCAGCAGGTGGCAGTACCCTCCATTTTTAAAGCTGTAATTTGCTCCTACGGGCAGTAGTGGTGGTTCCCTCCGTTTTTAAAGCTGTAATTTGCTCTTACGGGCAGCAGGTGGCGATACTCATGTTTTAAATGCTGTAAATTGCTCCCAATGACAGCAGGTGGCGGTGCCCACCATTTTAAAAAGCCTGTAATTTCCACTTACGGGCAGCAGGTGGCGGAGCCCTTCGTTTTTAAAAGCTGTAATTTGCTTCTATGGGCAGCAGGTGTCGGTACCCTCCGTTTTTAAAAGCTGTAATTTGCTCCTATGGGCAGCAGGTGGCGGTGTCCTCCGTTTTCAAGAGCAATAATTTGCTCATACAGGCAGCAAGAGGCGGTACCCACCGTTTTTAAAGTTGTAATTTGCACCTACGGGCAGCAGGTGGCAGTACCCTCCATTTCTAAAGCTGTAATTTGCTTCTACGGGCAGCAGCTGGCGGTACCCTCCGTTTTCAAAGCTGTAATTTGCTCCTACAGGCAGCAGGTGGCGGTACCCATGTTTTAAATGCTGTAATCTGCTCCTATGGGCAGCAGGTGGCGGTACCTTCCATTTTTAAAAGTTGTAATTTGCTCCTACGGGCAGCAGGTGGCGGTGCCCACCGTTTTGAAGGCTTGTAATTTGCTCATACAGGCAGCAGGTGTCGGTACCCTACGTTTTTAAAGTTGTAATTTGCACCTACGGGCAGCAGGTGGCAGTACCCTTCATTTTTAAAACTGTAATTTGCTCCTACAGGCTGCAGGTGGCGGTGCCCTCCGTTTTTAAAAGCTGTAATTTGCTCCTACGGTCAGCAGGTGGCGGTGCCCTCCATTTTTAAAAGCTGTAATTTGCTCCTACGGGCAGCAGGTGGCGGTGCCCTCCGCTTTAAAAGCTGTTTTTGCTCCTACGGGCAGCAGGTGGCGGTACCCTCCGTTTTAAAAGCTGTAATTTGCTCCTACGGGCAGCAGGTGGCGGTGCCCTCCGTTTTACAATCTGTAATTTGCACCTACGGGCAGCAGGTGGCGGTGCCCTCCGTTTTTAAAGCTGTAATTTGCTCTTACGGGCAGCAGGTGGCGGTGCCCTCCGTTTTCAAGGCCTGTAATTTGCTCATACAGGCAGCAGTTGGCGGTACCCTCCCTTTTTAAAAGCTGTTATTTGCTCCAATGTGCAGCAGGTGGCGTTGCCCTCCGTTTTTAAAAGCTGTAATTTGCTCCTACAGGTAGCAGGTGGCGGTGCTCTCCATTTGCAAAAGCCTGTAATTTGCTCCTACAGGCTGCTGGTGGCGGTGCCCTCCAATTTTAAAAGCTGTAATTTGCTCCTACGGGCAGCAGCTGGCGGTTACCTCCGTTTTTAAAAGCTGTAATTTGCACTTACGGGCAGCAGGTGGCGGCGCCCTCAGTTTTGAAAGCTGTACTTTGCTCCTACGGGCAGCAGGTGACAGTGCTCATGGTTTTAAAAAGCCTGTAATTTGCTCCGAAAGGCTGCAGGTGCTGGTGCCCTCCATTTTTAAAAGCTGTAAGTTGCTCCTACGGACAGCAGGTGGCAGTAACCTCCGTTTTTAAAGTTGTAATTTGCACCTACGGGAAGCAGGTGGCAGTACCCTCCATTTTTAAAGCTGTAATTTGCTCCTACGGGCAGCAGGTGGCGGTGCCCCCCGTTTTTAAAGCTGTAATTTGCTCTTACGGGCAGCAGGTGGCGATACTCATGTTTTAAAAGCTGTAAATTGCTCCCAATGGCAGCAGGTAGTGGTGCCCACCATTTTAAAAAGCCTGTAATCTCCACTTACGGGCAGCAGGTGGCGGTGCCCTTCGTTTTTAAAAGCTGTAATTTGCTTCTATGGGCAGCAGGTGGCGGTGCCCTCCTTTTTTAAAAGCTGTAATTTGCCCCTACAGGCAGCAGGTGGCGACGCCCTCCGTTTTTAAAAGCTGTAATTTGCACCTACAGGCAGCAGCTGGCGGTACCCTCCGTTTTTAATGCGCTCCTACAGGCAGCAGGTGGCACTACCCTCCGTTTTTATAGGTGTAATTTGCTTCTACGGACAGCAGGTGGCGGTACCCTCCGTTTTTAAAGCTGTAATTTGCTCCTAGGGGCAGCAGGTGTCGGTACCCTCCATTTTTAAAAGCTGTAATTTGCTCCGGGCAGCAGTTGGCGGTGCCCTCCGTTTTAAAAAGCTGTAATTTGCTCCTATGGGCAGCAGGTGGCGGTGCCCCCCATTTTTAAAACTGTAATTTGCTCCAACGGGCAGCAGGTGGCGGTACCAATGTTTCAAATTCTGTAATTTGCTCCCACGGGCAGCAGTAGCAGTGCTCTCCATTTTTAAAAGCTGCAAATTGCTCCTACGGGCAGCAGGTGGCGGTGTCCCCCGTTTTAAAATGCCTGTAATTTGCACTTATGGGCAGCAGGTGGCGGCGCCCTTCGGTTTTAAATGCCTGTCATTTGCACTTATGGGCAGCAGGTGGTGGTGGCCTTCGTTTTTAAAAGCTGTAATTTGCTCCTACGGGCAGCAGTGGCGGTGCTCTCCGTTTTTAAAAGCTGTAAATTGCTACTACAGGCAGCAGGTGGCGACGCCCTCCGTTTTTAAAAGCTGTAATTTGCTCCTACAGGCAGCACCTAGCGGTACCCTCCGTTTTTAATGCGCTCCTACAGGCAGCAGGTGGTGCTACCCTCGGTTTTTAAAGCTGTAATTTGCTTCTACAGGCAGCAGGAGGCGGAACCATGTTTTAAAATCTGTAATTTGCTTCTACGGGCAGAAGGTGGCGGTACCCTCCATTTTTAAAGCTGTAATTTGCTCCTACGGGCAGCAGTAGGCGGTTCCCTCCATTTTTAAAAGCTGTAATTTGATCCTACGGGCAGCAGGTGGCGGTACCCATGTTTTAAAGGCTGTAATTTGCACTTACGGGCAGCGGTTGGCGGTGCCCTCCGTTTTTAAAGCTGTAATTTGCTCCTACGGGCAGCAGGTGTCGGTACCCTCCGTTTTTAAAAGCTGTATTTGGCTCTTACGGGCAGCAGGTGGCGGTGGCCTCAGTTTTTAAAAGATGTAATTTGCTCCTACGGGCAGCACCTGGCGGTACCCTCAGTTTTTAATGCACTCCTACAGGCAGCAGATGGCGGTACCCTCCGTTTTTAAAAGCTGTAATTTGCTCATACGGGCAGCAGGTAGCGGTACACTCCATTTTTAAAAGCTGTAATTTGCTCCTATGGGCAGCAGGTGGCGGTACACTCCATTTTAAAAAGCTGTAATTTGCTCCGGGCAGCAGTTGGCGGTGCCCTCCATTTTTAAAAGCTGTAATTTGCTCCTATTAGCAGCAGGTGGCAGTGCCCTCCAATTTTAAAGCTGTAATTTGCTCCTACGGGAAGCAAGTGGCGGTACCCATGTTTTAAAAGCTGTAATTTGCTCCTACGGGCAGAAGATGGCGGTGCCCTCCGTTTTAAAAGCTGTAATTTGCTCCTGCGGGCAGCAGGTGGCGGTACCCATGTTTTAAAAGCTGTAATTTGCACTTACGGGCAGCAGGTGGCGTTACCCTCCGTTTTTAAAAGCTGTAATTTGCTCCTACGGGAAGCATGTGGCGGTTCCCTCCATTTTTAAAGCTGTAATTTGCTCCTATGGGCAGCAGGTGGCGGTACCCTCCATTTTTAAAAGCTGTAATTTGCTCCGGGCAGCAGTTGGCGGTGCCCTCCATTTTTAAAAGCTGTAATTTGCTCCTATTAGCAGCAGGTGGCGGTAACCTCCATTTTCAAAAGCTGTAATTTGCTCCGGGCAGCAGTTGGCGGTGCCCTCCGTTTTAAAAGCTGTAATTTGCACCTACGGGCAGCAGGTGGCAGTACCCTGCGTTTTTAAAAGTGTAATTTGCTCCTACGGGCAGCAGGTGGCGGTACCAATGTTTTAAAAGCTGTAATTTGCTCCTATGGGCAGCAGGTGGCGGTGCCCTCCATTTTTAAAGCTGTAATTTGCTCCTACGGGCAGCAGGTGGCGGTAACCATGTTTTAAAGGCTGTAATTTGCTCCTACGGGCTGCAGTGCCGGTGCACTCCGTTTTTAAAAGCTGTAAATTGCTCCTACGGGCAGCAGGTGGCGGTACCGATGTTTTAAAAGCTGTACTTTGCTCCTACGGGCAGCAGGTGGCAGTACCCTCCTTTTTTAAAAGCTGTAATTTGCACTTACGGGCAGCAGTTGGCCGTGCCCTCCGTTTTTAAAGCTGTAATTTGCTCCTACGGGTAGCAGGTGGCAGTACCCTCCGTTTTTAAAGCTGTAATTTGCTCCTACGGGCAGCAGGTGGCGGTAACCATGTTTTAAAGGCTGTAATTTGCTCCTACGGGCAGCAGTGCCGGTGCACTCCGTTTTTAAAAGCTGTAAATTGCTCCTACGGGCAGCAGGTGGCGGTGCCCACCATTTTAAAAAGCCTGTAATTTGCACTAACGGGCAGCAGGTGGCGGTGCCCTCCGTTTTTAAAAGCCTGTAATTTCCACTTACGGGCAGCAGGTGACGGTGCCCTTCGTTTTTAAAAGCTGTAATTTGCTCCTACGGGCAGCAGGTGGCAGTGCCCTCCGTTTTTAAAAGCTGTAATTTGCTCCTACAGGCAGCAGCTGGCGGTACCCTCCATTTTTAATGCGCTCCTACAGGCAGCAGATGGCGCTACCCTCCGTTTTTAAAGCTGTAATTTGCTCCTACGGGCAGCAGGTGGCGGTACCCTCTGCTTTTAAAGCTGTGATTTGCTCCTACAGGCAGCAGGTGGCGGTACCCTCCATTTTTAAAGATGTAATTTGCTCCTACGGGCAGCAGTTGGCGGTGCCTTCCGCTTTAAAATCTGTAATTTGCACCTACGGGCAGCAGGTGGCGGGGCCCTCCGCTTTAAAATCTGTAATTTGCTCCTCCGGACAGCAGGTGCCGGAGCCCTCCGTTTGTAAATACTGTAAGTTGCTCCTATGGGCAGCAGGTGGCGGTGCCCTCTGTTTTAAAAAGCTGTAATTTGCACTCACGGGCAGCAGGTGGCGGTACCCTCCGGTTCTGAAAGCTGTAATTTGCTCCGGGCAGCAGTTGGCGGTGGCCTCCGTTTTAAAAGCTGTAATTTTCTCCTACGGGCCGCAGGTGGCGGTGCCCACCGTTTTCAAGGCTTGTAATTTGCTCATACAGGCAGCAGGTGGCGGTACCCTCCGTTTTTAAAGTTGTAATTTGTACCTACGGGCAGCAGTTGGCGGTGCCCTCCGTTTTTAAAAGCTGTAATTTGCTCCTACGGGCTGCAGGTGGCGGTGCCCTCCGTTTTTAAAAGCCTGTAATTTGCTCCTACAGGCTGCAGGTGGCGGTGCTCTCCATTTTTAAACGCTGTAATTTGCTCCTACGGGCAGCAGGTGGCGGTGCCCTCAGTTATTAAAGGCTGTAATTTGCTCCTACGGGCAGCAGGTGGCGGTGCTCTCCGTTTTTAAAAGCCTGTAATTTGCTCCTACAGGCTGCAGGTGGCGGTGGCCTCCGTTTTTAAAAGCTGTAATTTGCTCCTACGAGCAGCAGGTGGCGGTACCCACCGTTTTTAAAGCTGTAATTTGCTCCTACGGGCAGCAGGTGGCGGTGTCCTCCGTCTTAAAATCTGTAATTTGCTCCTATGGCCAGCAGCTGGCCCTACCCTCTGTATTTAGTGCGCTCCTACAGGCAGCAGGTGGCGGTACCCTCCGTTTTTAAAGCTGTAATTTGCTCCTACGGGCAGCACGTGGCAGTACCCTCCGTTTTTAAAGTTGTAATTTGCACCTACGGGAAGCAGGTGGCAGTACCCTCCGTTTTTAAAGCTGTAATTTGCTCCTACGGGCAGCAGGTGTCGGTGCCCTCCGTTTTAAAAGCTGTAATTTGCTCCTACGGGCAGCAGGTGGCAGTACCCTCCGTTTTAAAAGCTGTAATTTGCACCTACGGGCAGCAGGTGGCGGTGCCCTCCGTTTTTAAAGCTGTAATTTGCTCTTACGGGCAGCAGGTGGCGGTGCCCTCCATTTTCAAGGCCTGTAATTTGCTCTTAAAAGGCAGCAGGTGGCGGTACCCTCCATTTTTAAAAGCTGTAATTTGCTCCTACGGGCAGCAGGTGGCGGTACCCTCCGTTTTAAAATTTGTAATTTGCACTTACGGGCAGCAGGTGGCGGTGCCCTCCGATTTTAAAGCTGTAATTTGCTCATACGGGCAGCAGGTGGCGGTACCCTCCATTTTTAAAAGCTGTAATTTGCACCTACGGGGAGCAGGTGGCGGTACCGTCCGCTTTTAAAGCTGTAATTTGCTCCTGCGGGCAGCAGGTGGCGGTACCCATGTTTTAAAAGCTGTAATTTGCTCCTACAGGCAGCAGGTGGCGTTACCCTCCGTTTTTAAAAGCTGTAATTTGCTCCTACGGGCAGCATGTGGCGGTTCCCTCCATTTTTAAAGCTGTAATTTGCTCCTATGGGCAGCAGGTGGCGGTACCCTCCATTTTTAAAAGCTGTAATTTGCTCCGGGCAGCAGTTGGCGGTGCCCTCCATTTTAAAAGCTGTAATTTACTCCTACAGGCAGCAGCTGGCGGTACCCTTTGTTTTTAATGCGCTCCTACAGGCAGCAGCTGGCGGTACCCTCTGTTTTTTTATGCGCTCCTACAGGCAGCAGGTGGCGGTACCCTCCATTTTAAAAGCTGTAATTTGCACCTACGGGCAGCAGGTGGCGGTGGCCTCAGTTTTTAAAAGATGTAATTTGCTCCTACAGGCAGCAGGTGGCGGTACCCTCCATTTTTAAAATCTGTAATTTGCACCTACGGGCAGCAGGTGGCGGTGGCCTCAGTTTTTAAAAGATGTAATTTGCTCCTACGGGCAGCAGGTGGCGGTACCCTCCGTTTTTAATGCGCTCCTACAGGCAGCAGGTGGCGGTACCCTCCGTTTTTAAAGCTGTAATTTGCTCATACAGGCAGCAGGTGGCGGTACCCTCCGTTTTGTAAGCTGTAATTTGCTCCTACGGGCAGCAGCTGGCGGTACCCTCGGTTTTTAATGCACTCCTACAGGCAGCAGATGGCTGTACCCTCCGTTTTTGAAAGCTGTAATTTGCTCCTACGCGCAGCAGTGGCGGTGCTCTCCGTTTTTAAAAGCCTGTAATTTGCTCCTACAGGCAGCAGGTGGAAACACCCTCCGTTTTTGAAAGGTGTAATTTGCTCCTACGGGCAGCAGGTGGCGGTGTGCCCCGTTTTAAAAAGCCTGTAATTTGCACTTAAGGGCAGCAGGTGGCAGTGCCCTCCGTTTTTAAAAGCCTGTAATTTGCACTTACGGGCAGTAGGTGGCGGTGCCCTTCATTTTTAAAAGCTGTAAATTGCTCCTACGGGCAGCAGGTGGCGGTGCCCTCCGTTTTAAAAAGCTGTAATTTGCACTTACGGGCAGCAGGTGGCAGGAACCTCCACTTTTAAAAGCTGTAATTTGCTCCGGCAGCAGTTGGCGGTGCCCTCCGTTTTTAAAAGCTGTAATTTTCTCCTACGGGCAGCAGGTGGCGGTGCCCTCAATTTTCAAGAGCTGTAATTTGCTCATACAGGCAGCAGGTGGCGGTACCCTCCGTTTTTTAAGCTGTAATTTGCTCCTACGGGCAGCAGCTGGCGGTACCCTCCATTTTTAATGCGCCCCTACAGGCAGCAGGTGGTGGTACCCTCCGTTTTTAAAAGCTGTAATTTGCTCCTACGGGCTGCATGTGGCAGTGCACTCCGTTTTTAAAGCTGTGATTTGTTCCTACGGGCAGCAGGTGGCAGTACCCATGTTTTAAAAGCTGTAGTTTTTTCCTACGGGCAGCAGGGGGCGGTACCCTCCGTTTTAAAAAGCTGTAATTCGCACCTACGGGCAGCAGGTGGCAGTACCCTCCGTTTTTAAAGCTGTAATTTGCTCCTACGGGCAGCAGGTGGAGGTGCCCTCCGTATTTAAAGCTGTAATTTGCTCTTACGGGCAGCAGGTGGCGGTACCCATGTTTTAAAAGCTGTAATTTGCACTTACGGGCAGCAGGTGGCTGTACCCTCCGTTTTAAAATCTGTAATTTGCTCCTGCCGGCAGCAGGTGGTGGTACCCTCCGTTTTTAAAAGCTGTAATTTGCTCCTACGGGCTGCATGTGGCGGTGCCTTACGTTTTTAAAAGCTGTAATTTGCTCCTGCGGGCAGCAGGTGGCAGTGCCCTCTGTTTTTAATGCGCTCCTACAGGCAGCAGTTGGCGCTACCCTCCGTTTTAACAGCTGTAATTTGCAGCTACAGGCAGCAGGTGGCGGTACCCATGTTTTAATATCTGTAATTTGCTTCTACGGGCAGCAGGTGGCGGTACCCTCAGTTATTAAAGCTTTAATTTGCTTCTACGGGCAGCAGCTGGCGGTACCCTCCATTTTTAAAAGATGTAATACTCTCCGGGCAGCAGTTGGCCGTGCCCTCCGTTTTGAAAAGCTGTAATTTGCTCCTATGGGCAGCAGTGGCGGTGCCCTCCATTTTTAAAACTGTAATTTGCTCCTGCGGGCAGCAGTGGCGGTGCTCTCCGTTTTTAAAAGCTGTAATTTGCTCATACGGGCAGCAGGTGGCAGTAACCTCCGTTTTTAAAGATGTAATTTGCACCTACGGGAAGTAGGTGGCAGCACCCTCCATTTTTAAAGCTGTAATTTGCTCCTACGGGCAGCAGGTGGCGGTGCCCTCCGTTTTTAAAGCTGTAATTTGCTTCTACGGGCAGCAGGTGGCGATACTCATGTTTTAAAAGCTGTAAATTGCTCCCAATGGCAGCAGGTGGTGGTGCCCACCATTTTAAAAAGCCTGTAATTTCCACTTACGGGCAGCAGGTGGCGACGCCCTCCGTTTTTAAAAGCTGTAATTTGCTCCTACAGGCAGCAGCTGGCGGTACCCTCCGTTTTTAATGCGCTCCTACAGGCAGCAGGTGGCACTACCCTCCGTTTTTAAAGGTGTAATTTGCTCCTACAGGCAACAGGTGGCGGTACCCATGTTTGAAAATGTGTAATTTGCTTCTACGGGTAGCAGGTGGCGGTACCCTCCGTTTTTAAAGCTGTAATTTGCTCCTAGGGGCAGCAGGTGTCAGTACCCTCCATTTTTAAAAGCTGTAATTTGCTCCTATTAGCAGCAGGTGGCGGTAACCTCCATTTTCAAAAGCTGTAATTTGCTCCGGGCAGCAGTTGGCGGTGCCCTCCGTTTTAAAAGCTGTAATTTGCACCTACGGGCAGCAGGTGGCAGTACCCTGCGTTTTTAAAAGTGTAATTTGCTCCTACGGGCAGCAGGTGGCGGTACCAATGTTTTAAAAGCTGTAATTTGCTCCTATGGGCAGCAGGTGGCGGTGCCCTCCATTTTTAAAGCTGTAATTTGCTCCTACGGGCAGCAGGTGGCGGTAACCATGTTTTAAAGGCTGTAATTTGCTCCTACGGGCAGCAGTGCCGGTGCACTCCGTTTTTAAAAGCTGTAAATTGCTCCTACGGGCAGCAGGTGGCGGTACCGATGTTTTAAAAGCTGTACTTTGCTCCTACGGGCAGCAGGTGGCAGTACCCTCCTTTTTTAAAAGCTGTAATTTGCACTTACGGGCAGCAGTTGGCCGTGCCCTCCGTTTTTAAAGCTGTAATTTGCTCCTACGGGTAGCAGGTGGCAGTACCCTCCGTTTTTAAAGCTGTAATTTGCTCCTACGGGCAGCAGGTGGCGGTAACCATGTTTTAAAGGCTGTAATTTGCCCCTACGGGCAGCAGTGCCGGTGCACTCCGTTTTTAAAAGCTGTAAATTGCTCCTACGGGCAGCAGGTGGCGGTGCCCACCATTTTAAAAAGCCTGTAATTTGCACTAACGGGCAGCAGGTGGCGGTGCCCTCCGTTTTTAAAAGCCTGTAATTTCCACTTACGGGCAGCAGGTGACGGTGCCCTTCGTTTTTAAAAGCTGTAATTTGCTCCTACGGGCAGCAGGGGGCAGTGCCCTCCGTTTTTAAAAGCTGTAATTTGCTCCTACAGGCAGCAGCTGGCGGTACCCTCCATTTTTAATGCGCTCCTACAGGCAGCAGATGGCGCTACCCTCCGTTTTTAAAGCTGTAATTTGCTCCTACGGGCAGCAGGTGGCGGTACCCTCTGCTTTTAAAGCTGTGATTTGCTCCTACAGGCAGCAGGTGGCGGTACCCTCCATTTTTAAAGATGTAATTTGCTCCTACGGGCAGCAGTTGGCGGTGCCTTCCGCTTTAAAATCTGTAATTTGCACCTACGGGCAGCAGGTGGCCGGGCCCTCCGCTTTAAAATCTGTAATTTGCTCCTCAGGACAGCAGGTGCCGGAGCCCTCCGTTTGTAAATACTGTAAGTTGCTCCTATGGGCAGCAGGTGGCGGTGCCCTCTGTTTTAAAAAGCTGTAATTTGCACTCACGGGCAGCAGGTGGCGGTACCCTCCGGTTCTGAAAGCTGTAATTTGCTCCGGGCAGCAGTTGGCGGTGGCCTCCGTTTTAAAAGCTGTAATTTTCTCCTACGGGCCGCAGGTGGCGGTGCCCACCGTTTTCAAGGCTTGTAATTTGCTCATACAGGCAGCAGGTGGCGGTACCCTCCGTTTTTAAAGTTGTAATTTGTACCTACGGGCAGCAGTTGGCGGTGCCCTCCGTTTTTAAAAGCTGTAATTTGCTCCTACGGGCTGCAGGTGGCGGTGCCCTCCGTTTTTAAAAGCCTGTAATTTGCTCCTACAGGCTGCAGGTGGCGGTGCTCTCCATTTTTAAACGCTGTAATTTGCTCCTACGGGCAGCAGGTGGCGGTGCCCTCAGTTATTAAAGGCTGTAATTTGCTCCTACGGGCAGCAGGTGGCGGTGCTCTCCGTTTTTAAAAGCCTGTAATTTGCTCCTACAGGCTGCAGGTGGCGGTGGCCTCCGTTTTTAAAAGCTGTAATTTGCTCCTACGAGCAGCAGGTGGCGGTACCCACCGTTTTTAAAGCTGTAATTTGCTCCTACGGGCAGCAGGTGGCGGTGTCCTCCGTCTTAAAATCTGTAATTTGCTCCTATGGCCAGAAGCTGGCCCTACCCTCCGTATTTAATGCGCTCCTACAGGCAGCAGGTGGCGGTACCCTCCGTTTTTAAAGCTGTAATTTGCTCCTACGGGCAGCACGTGGCAGTACCCTCCGTTTTTAAAGTTGTAATTTGCACCTACGGGAAGCAGGTGGCAGTACCCTCCGTTTTTAAAGCTGTAATTTGCTCCTACGGGCAGCAGGTGTCGGTGCCCTCCGTTTTAAAAGCTGTAATTTGCTCCTACGGGCAGCAGGTGGCAGTACCCTCCGTTTTAAAAGCTGTAATTTGCACCTACGGGCAGCAGGTGGCGGTGCCCTCTGTTTTTAAAGCTGTAATTTACTCTTACGGGCAGCAGGTGGCGGTGCCCTCCATTTTCAAGGCCTGTAATTTGCTCTTAAAAGGCAGCAGGTGGCGGTACCCTCCATTTTTAAAAGCTGTAATTTGCTCCTACGGGCAGCAGGTGGCGGTACCCTCCGTTTTAAAATTTGTAATTTGCACTTACGGGCAGCAGGTGGCGGTGCCCTCCGATTTTAAAGCTGTAATTTGCTCATACGGGCAGCAGGTGGCGGTACCCTCCATTTTTAAAAGCTGTAATTTGCACCTACGGGGAGCAGGTGGCGGTACCCTCCGCTTTTAAAGCTGTAATTTGCTCCTGCGGGCAGCAGGTGGCGGTACCCATGTTTTAAAAGCTGCAATTTGCTCCTACAGGCAGCAGGTGGCGTTACCCTCCGTTTTTAAAAGCTGTAATTTGCTCCTACGGGCAGCATGTGGCGGTTCCCTCCATTTTTAAAGCTGTAATTTGCTCCTATGGGCAGCAGGTGGCGGTACCCTCCATTTTTAAAAGCTGTAATTTGCTCCGGGCAGCAGTTGGCGGTGCCCTCCATTTTTAAAGCTGTAATTTACTCCTGCAGGCAGCAGCTGGCGGTACCCTCTGTTTTTAATGCGCTCCTACAGGCAGCAGCTGGCGGTACCCTCTGTTTTTTTATGCGCTCCTACAGGCAGCAGGTGGCGGTACCCTCCATTTTAAAAGCTGTAATTTGCACCTACGGGCAGCAGGTGGCGGTGGCCTCAGTTTTTAAAAGATGTAATTTGCTCCTACAGGCAGCAGGTGGCGGTACCCTCCATTTTTAAAATCTGTAATTTGCACCTACGGGCAGCAGGTGGCGGTGGCCTCAGTTTTTAAAAGATGTAATTTGCTCCTACGGGCAGCAGGTGGCGGTACCCTCCGTTTTTAATGCGCTCCTACAGGCAGCAGGTGGCGGTACCCTCCGTTTTTAAAGCTGTAATTTGCTCATACAGGCAGCAGGTGGCGGTACCCTCCGTTTTTTAAGCTGTAATTTGCTCCTACGGGCAGCAGCTGGCGGTACCCTCGGTTTTTAATGCACTCCTACAGGCAGCAGATGGCTGTACCCTCCGTTTTTGAAAGCTGTAATTTGCTCCTACGCGCAGCAGTGGCGGTGCTCTCCGTTTTTAAAAGCCTGTAATTTGCTCCTACAGGCAGCAGGTGGAAACACCCTCCGTTTTTGAAAGGTGTAATTTGCTCCTACGGGCAGCAGGTGGCGGTGTGCCCCGTTTTAAAAAGCCTGTAATTTGCACTTAAGGGCAGCAGGTGGCAGTGCCCTCCGTTTTTAAAAGCCTGTAATTTGCACTTACGGGCAGTAGGTGGCGGTGCCCTTCATTTTTAAAAGCTGTAAATTGCTCCTACGGGCAGCAGGTGGCGGTGCCCTCCGTTTTAAAAAGCTGTAATTTGCACTTACGGGCAGCAGGTGGCAGGAACCTCCACTTTTAAAAGCTGTAATTTGCTCCGGCAGCAGTTGGCGGTGCCCTCCGTTTTTAAAAGCTGTAATTTTCTCCTACGGGCAGCAGGTGGCGGTGCCCTCAATTTTCAAGAGCTGTAATTTGCTCATACAGGCAGCAGGTGGCGGTACCCTCCGTTTTTTAAGCTGTAATTTGCTCCTACGGGCAGCAGCTGGCGGTACCCTCCATTTTTAATGCGCCCCTACAGGCAGCAGGTGGTGGTACCCTCCGTTTTTAAAAGCTGTAATTTGCTCCTACGGGCTGCATGTGGCAGTGCACTCCGTTTTTAAAGCTGTGATTTGTTCCTACGGGCAGCAGGTGGCAGTACCCATGTTTTAAAAGCTGTAGTTTTTTCCTACGGGCAGCAGGGGGCGGTACCCTCCGTTTTAAAAAGCTGTAATTTGCACCTACGGGCAGCAGGTGGCAGTACCCTCCGTTTTTAAAGCTGTAATTTGCTCCTACGGGCAGCAGGTGGAGGTGCCCTCCGTATTTAAAGCTGTAATTTGCTCTTACGGGCAGCAGGTGGCGGTACCCATGTTTTAAAAGCTGTAATTTGCACTTACGGGCAGCAGGTGGCTGTACCCTCCGTTTTAAAAGCTGTAATTTGCTCCTGCCGGCAGCAGGTGGTGGTACCCTCCGTTTTTAAAAGCTGTAATTTGCTCCTACGGGCTGCATGTGGCGGTGCCTTCCGTTTTTAAAAGCTGTAATTTGCTCCTGCGGGCAGCAGGTGGCAGTGCCCTCTGTTTTTAATGCGCTCCTACAGGCAGCAGTTGGCGCTACCCTCCGTTTTAACAGCTGTAATTTGCAGCTACAGGCAGCAGGTGGCGGTACCCATGTTTTAAAATCTGTAATTTGCTTCTACGGGCAGCAGGTGGCGGTACCCTCAGTTATTAAAGCTTTAATTTGCTTCTACGGGCAGCAGCTGGCGGTACCCTCCATTTTTAAAAGATGTAATACTCTCCGGCCAGCAGTTGGCCGTGCCCTCCGTTTTGAAAAGCTGTAATTTGCTCCTATGGGCAGCAGTGGCGGTGCCCTCCATTTTTAAAACTGTAATTTGCTCCTGCGGGAAGCAGTGGCGGTGCTCTCCGTTTTTAAAAGCTGTAATTTGCTCATACGGGCAGCAGGTGGCAGTAACCTCCGTTTTTAAAGATGTAATTTGCACCTACGGGAAGTAGGTGGCAGCACCCTCCATTTTTAAAGCTGTAATTTGCTCCTACGGGCAGCAGGTGGCGGTGCCCTCCGTTTTTAAAGCTGTAATTTGCTTCTACGGGCAGCAGGTGGCGATACTCATGTTTTAAAAGCTGTAAATTGCTCCCAATGGCAGCAGGTGGTGGTGCCCACCATTTTAAAAAGCCTGTAATTTCCACTTACGGGCAGCAGGTGGCGACGCCCTCCGTTTTTAAAAGCTGTAATTTGCTCCTACAGGCAGCAGCTGGCGGTACCCTCCGTTTTTAATGCGCTCCTACAGGCAGCAGGTGGCACTACCCTCCGTTTTTAAAGGTGTAATTTGCTCCTACAGGCAACAGGTGGCGGTACCCATGTTTGAAAATGTGTAATTTGCTTCTACGGGCAGCAGGTGGCGGTACCCTCCGTTTTTAAAGCTGTAATTTGCTCCTAGGGGCAGCAGGTGTCAGTACCCTCCATTTTTAAAAGCTGTAATTTGCTCCGGGCAGTAGTTGGCGGTGCCATCCGTTTTTAAAAGCTGTAATTTGCTCCTATGGGCAGCAGGTGGCGGTGCCCCCCATTTTTAAAACTGTAATTTGATCCTACGGGCAGCAGCTGGCGGTAACCTCCGTTTTTAATGCGCTCCTACAGGCTGCAGGTGGCGGTGCCCTCCGTTTTCAAAAGCTGTAATTGGCTCCTACGGGCAGCAGGTGGCGGTGCCCTCCGTTTTTAAAAGCTGTAATTTGCTCCTACAGGTAGCAGGTGGCGGTGCTCTCCATTTGTAAAAGCCTGTAATTTGCTCCTACAGGCTGCTGGTTGCGGTGCCCTCCAGTTTTAAAAGCTGTAATTTGCTCCTACGGGCAGCAGCTGGCGGTTACCTCCGTTTTTAAAAGCTGTAATTTGCACTTACGGGAGGCAGATGGCGGCGCCCTCAGTTTTTAAAGCTGTACTTTGCTCCTACGGGCAGCAGGTGTCAGTACCCTCCGTTTTTAAAAGCTGTAATTGGCTCCTACAGGCTGCAGGTGGCGGTGCTATCCGATTTTAAAAGCTGTAATTTGCTCCTACGTTCAGCAGGTGGCGGTGCCCTCCATTTTTAAAAGCTGTAATTTGCTCCTACGGGCAGCAGGTGGCGGTACCCTCCGTTTTAAAAGCTGTAATTTGCTCCTACGGGCAGCAGGTGGCCCTAACCTCCGTTTTTAATGCGCTCCTACAGGCAGCAGGTGGTGGTACCCTCCGTTTTTAAAGCTGTCATTTGCTCCTACGGGCAGCAGGTGGCGGTACCCATGCTTTAAAAGCTGTAATTTGCTCCTATTGGCAGCAGGTGGCGGTACCTTCCATTTTTAAAATCAGTAATTTGCACTTACGGGCAGCAGGTGGCAGGAACCTCCACTTTTAAAAGCTGTAATTTGCTCCGGCAGCAGTTGGCGGTGCCCTCCGTTTTTAAAAGCTGTAATTTTCTCCTACGGGCAGCAGGTGGCGGTGCCCACAATTTTCAAGAGCTGTAATTTGCTCATACAGGCAGCAGGTGGCGGTACCCTCCGTTTTTTAAGCTGTAATTTGCTCCTACGGGCAGCAGCTGGCGGTACCCTCCATTTTTAATGCGCCCCTACAGGCAGCAGGTGGTGGTACCCTCCGTTTTTAAAAGCTGTAATTTGCTCCTACGGGCTGCATGTGGCAGTGCACTCCGTTTTTAAAGCTGTGATTTGCTCCTACGGGCAGCAGGTGGCAGTACCCATGTTTTAAAAGCTGTAGTTCTTTCCTACGGGCAGCAGGGGGCGGTACCCTCCGTTTTTAAAAGCTGTAATTTGCACCTACGGGCAGCAGGTGGCAGTACCCTCCGTTTTTAAAGCTGTAATTTGCTCCTACGGGCAGCAGGTGGAGGTGCCCTCCGTATTTAAAGCTGTAATTTGCTCTTACGGGCAGCAGGTGGCGGTACCCATGTTTTAAAAGCTGTAATTTGCACTTACGGGCAGCAGGTGGCTGTACCCTCCGTTTTCAAAGCTGTAATTTGCTCCTACCGGCAGCAGGTGGCGGTACCCTCCGTTTATAAAAGCTGTAATTTTCTCCTACGGGCAGCATGTGGCGGTGCCCTCAATTTTCAAGAGCTGTAATTTGCTCATACAGGCAGCAGGTGGCGGTACCCTCCTTTTTTTAAGCTGTAATTTGCTCCTACGGGCAGCAGCTGGCGGCACCCTCCATTTTTAATGCGCCCCTACAGGCAACAGGTGGTGGTACCCTCCTTTTTTAAAAGCTGTAATTTGCTCCTACGGGCAGCAGGTGGCAGTGCACTCCGTTTTTAAAGCTGTAATTTGCTCCTCCGGGCAGCAGGTGGCCCTAACCTCCGTTTTTAATGCGCTCCTACAGGCAGCAGGTGGTGGTACCCTCCGTTTTTAAAGCTGTCATTTGCTCCTACGGGCAGCAGGTGGCGGTACCCATGCTTTAAAAGCTGTAATTTGCTCCTATTGGCAGCAGGTGGCGGTACCTTCCATTTTTAAAATCAGTAATTTGCACTTACGGGCAGCAGGTGGCAGGAACCTCCACTTTTAAAAGCTGTAATTTGCTCTGGCAGCAGTTGGCGGTGCCCTCCATTTTTAAAAGCTGTAATTTTCTCCTACGGGCAGCAGGTGGCGGTGCCCTCAATTTTCAAGAGCTGTAATTTGCTCATACAGGCAGCAGGTGGCGGTACCCTCCGTTTTTTAAGCTGTAATTTGCTCCTACGGGCAGCAGCTGGCGGTACCCTCCATTTTTAATGCGCCCCTACAGGCAGCAGGTGGTGGTACCCTCCGTTTTTAAAAGCTGTAATTTGCTCCTACGGGCTGCATGTGGCAGCGCACTCCGTTTTTAAAGCTGTAATTTGCTCCTACGGGCAGCAGGTGGCAGTACCCATGTTTTAAAAGCTGTAGTTTTTTCCTACGGGCAGCAGGGGGCGGTACCCTCCGTTTTTAAAGTTGTAATTTGCACCTACGGGCAGCAGGTGGCAGTACCCTCCGTTTTTAAAGTTGTAATTTGCACCTACGGGCAGCAGGTGGCAGTACCCTCCGTTTTTAAAGCTGTAATTTGCTCCTACGGGCAGCTGGTGGAGGTGCCCTCCGTATTTAAAGCTGTAATTTGCACTTACGGGCAGCAGGTGGCTGTACCCTCCGTTTTAAAAGCTGTAATTTGCTCCTGCCGGCAGCAGGTGGCGGTACCCTCCATTTTTAAAAGCTGTAATTTGCTCCTACGGGCTGCATGTGGCGGTGCCTTCCTTTCTTAAAAGCTGTAATTTGCTCCTATGGGCAGCAGGTGGCGGTAGCCTCTGTTTTCAAAAGCTGTAATTTGATCCTACGGGCAGCAGGTGGCGGTACCGCCGTTTTTAAAAGCTGTAATTTGCTCCTGCGGGCAGCAGTTGACGGTGCCATCTGTTTTTAATGCGCTCCTACAGGCAGCAGTTGGCGCTACCCTCCGTTTTTACAGCTGTAATTTGCAGCTACAGGCAGCAGGTGGCGGTACCCATGTTTTAACATCTGTAATTTGCTTCTACGGGCAGCAGGTGGTGGTACCCTCAGTTATTAAAGCTTTAATTTGCTTCTACGGGCAGCAGCTGGCGGTACCCTCCATTTTTAAAAGATGTAATATTCTCCGGGCAGCAGTTGGCGGTGCCCTCCGTTTTGAAAAGCTGTAATTTGCTCCTATGGGCAGCAGTGGCGGTGCCCTCCATTTTTAAAACTGTAATTTGCTCCTAAGGGCAGCAGGTGGCGGTGCCCTCCGTTTTTAAAGCTGTAATTTGCTCTTACGGGCAGCAGGTGGCGATACTCATGTTTTAAAAGCTGTAAATTGCTCCCAATGGCAGCAGGTGGTGGTGCCCACCATTTTAAAAAGCCTGTAATTTCGACTTACGGGCAGCAGGTGGCGGTGCCCTTCGTTTTTAAAAGCTGTAATTTGCTTCTATGGGCAGCAGGTGGCGGTGCCCTCCTTTTTTAAAAGCTGTAATTTGCCCCTACAGGCAGCAGGTGGTGGTACCCTCCGTTTTTAAAAGCTGTAATTTGCTCCTACGGGCTGCATGTGGCAGTGCACTCCGTTCTTAAAGCTGTAATTTGCTCCTACGGGCAGCAGGTGGCAGTACCCATGTTTTAAAAGCTGTAGTTTTTTCCTACGGGCAGCAGGGGGCGGTACCCTCCGTTTTTAAAGTTGTAATTTGCTCCTACGGGCTGCATGTGGCGGTGCCTTCCGTTTTTAAAAGCTGTAATTTGCTCCTATGGGCAGCAGGTGGCGGTAGCCTCTGTTTTCAAAAGCTGTAATTTGATCCTACGGGCAGCAGGTGGCGGTACCGCCGTTTTTAAAAGCTGTAATTTGCTCCTGCGGGCAGCAGTTGACGGTGCCCTCTGTTTTTAATGCGCTCCTACAGGCAGCAGTTGGCGCTACCCTCCGTTTTTACAGCTGTAATTTGCAGCTACAGGCAGCAGGTGGCGGTACCCATGTTTTAAAATCTGTAATTTGCTTCTACGGGCAGCAGGTGGCGGTACCCTCAGTTATTAAAGCTTTAATTTGCTTCTACGGGCAGCAGCTGGCGGTACCCTCCATTTTTAAAAGATGTAATATTCTCCGGGCAGCAGTTGGCCGTGCCCTCCGTTTTGAAAAGCTGTAATTTGCTCCTATGGGCAGCAGTGGCGGTGCCCTCCATTTTTAAAACTGTAATTTGCTCCTGCGGGCAGCAGTGGCGGTGCTCTCCGTTTTTAAAAGCTGTAATTTGCTCATACGGGCAGCAGGTGGCAGTAACCTCCGTTTTTAAAGTTGTAATTTGCACCTACGGGAAGCAGGTGGCAGTACCCTCCATTTTTAAAGCTGTAATTTGCTCCTACGGGCAGCAGGTGGCGGTGCCCTCCGTTTTTAAAGCTGTAATTTGCTCTTACGGGCAGCAGGTGGCGATACTCATGTTTTAAAAGCTGTAAATTGCTCCCAATGGCAGCAGGTGGTGGTGCCCACCATTTTAAAAAGCCTGTAATTTCCACTTACGGGCAGCAGGTGGCGGTGCCCTTCGTTTTTAAAAGCTGTAATTTGCTTCTATGGGCAGCAGGTGGCGGTGCCCTCCTTTTTTAAAAGCTGTAATTTGCCCCTACAGGCAGCAGGTGGCGACGCCCTCCGTTTTTAAAAGCTGTAATTTGCTCCTACAGGCAGCAGCTGGCGGTACCCTCAGTTTTTAATGCGCTCCTACAGGCAGCAGGTGGTGCTACCCTCGGTTTTTAAAGCTGTAATTTGCTTCTACAGGCAGCAGGAGGCGGAACCATGTTTTAAAATCTGTAATTTGCTTCTACGGGCAGAAGGTGGCGGTACCCTCCATTTTTAAAGCTGTAATTTGCTCTTAGGGGCAGCAGTAGGCGGTTCCCTCCATTTTTGAAAGCTGTAATTTGATCCTACGGGCAGCAGGTGGCGGTACCCATGTTTTAAAGGCTGTCATTTGCTCCTACGGGCAGCAGTGGCAGTGCTCTCCGTTTTTAAAAGCTGTAAATTGCTCCTACGGGCAGCAGGTGGCGGTGCCCACCATTTTAAAAAGCCTGTAATTTGCACTTACGGGCAGCAGGTGGCGGCGCCCTCTGTTTTTAAAAGCCTGTCATTTGCTCATACGGGCAGCAGGTGCCGGTGCACTTCATTTTTAAAAGCTGTAACTTGCCCCTACGGGCAGCAGGTGGCGGTGTGCTCCATTTTTAAAAGCTGTAATTTGCACTTACAGGCAGCAGATGGCGGCACCCTCCGTTTTTAAAAGCCTGTACCTTGCACGTTCGGGCAGCCCGTGGCGGTGCCCATCGCTTTTAAAAGCTGTGATTTGCTCCTACGGGCAGCAGATGGCGGTGCCCTCCATTTTTAAAGCTGTAATTTGCACTTACGGGCAGCAGGTGGCGGTACCCTCCGTTTTTAAAAACTGTAATTTGCTCATACAGGCAGCAGGTGGCGGTGCCCTCCATTTTGAAAGCTGTAATTTGCTCCTACGTGCAGCAGGTGGCGTTACCCATGTTTTAAAGGCTGTAATTTGCTCCTACGGGCAGCAGTGGCGGTGTTCTCCGTTTCTAAAAGCAGTAACTTGCTCCTACGGGCAGCAGGTGGCGGTGTCCACCTTGTTAAAAGATGTAATTTGCTCCAACGGGCAGCAGCTGGCGGTACCCTCCGTTTTTAAAAGCTGTAATTTGCTCCTATGGGCAGCAAGTGGCGGTGTCCTCCGTTTTCAAGTGCAGTAATTTGCTCATACAGGCAGCAGGTGGCGGTACCCTCCGTTTTTAAAGTTGTACTTTGCACCTACGGGCAGCAGGTGGGGGTACCCTCCGTTTCTAAAGCTGTAATTTGCTTCTACGGGCAGCAGCTGGCAGTACCCTCCGTTTTTAAAGCTGTAATTTGCTAAAAACAGGCAGCAGGTGGCGGTACCCATGTTTTAAATGCTGTAATTTGCTCCTACGGGCAGCAGGTGGCGGTACCCTCCGTTGTTAAAAGCTGTAATTTGCTCCTACGGGCAGCAGGTGGTGGTGCCCACCGTTTTCAAGGCTTGTAATTTGCTCATACAGGCAGCAGGTGTCGGTACCCTCCGTTTTTAAAGTTGTAATTTGCAACTACGGGCAGCAGCTGGCGGTAACCTCCGTTTTTAATGCGCTCCTACAGGCTGCAGGTGGCGGTGCCCTCCGTTTTTAAAAGCTGTCATTTGCTCCTACAGGCTGCAGGTGGCGGTGCCCTCCATTTTTAAAAGCTGTAATTTGTTCATACGGGCAGCAGGTGGCAGTAACCTCCGTTTTTAAAGTTGTAATTTGCACCTACGGGCAGCAGGTGGCAGTACCCTCCATTTTTAAAGCTGTAATTTGCTCCTACGGGCAGTAGTGGTGGTTCCCTCCGTTTTTAAAGCTGTAATTTGCTCTTACGGGCAGCAGGTGGCGATACTCATGTTTTAAAAGCTGTAATTTGCTTCTACGGGCAGCAGGTGGTGGTACCCTCAGTTATTGAAGCTTTAATTTGCTTCTACGGGCAGCAGCTGGCGGTACCCTCCATTTTTAAAAGTTGTAATATTCTCCGGGCAGCAGTTGGCGGTGCCCTCCGTTTTGAAAAGCTGTAATTTACTCCTATGGGCAGCAGTGGCGGTGCCCTCCATTTTTAAAACTGTAATTTGCTCCTATGGGCAGCAGTGGCGGTGCCCTCTGTTTTTAAAGCTGTAATTTGCTCTTACGGGCAGCAGGTGGCGATACTCATGTTTTAAAAGCTGTAAATTGCTCCCAATGGCAGCAGGTGGTGGTGCCCACCATTTTAAAAAGCCTGTAATTTCCACTTACGGGCAGCAGGTGGCGGTGCCCTTCGTTTTTAAAAGCTGTAATTTGCTTCTATGGGCAGCAGGTGGTGGTGCCCATGTTTGAAAATGTGCAATTTGCTTCTACGGACAGCAGGTGGCGGTACCCTCCGTTTATAAAGCTGTAATTTGCTCCTAGGGGCAGCAGGTGTCGGTACCCTCCATTTTTAAAAGCTGTAATTTGCTCCGGGCAGCAGTTGGCGGTGCCCTCCGTTTTAAAAAGCTGTAATTTGCTCCTATGGGCAGCAGGTGGCGGTGCCCCCCATTTTTAAAACTGTAATTTGCTCCAACGGGCAGCAGGTGGCGGTACCAATGTTTTAAAGGCTGTAATTTGCTCCCACGGGCAGCAGTAGCAGTGCTCTCCATTTTTAAAAGCTGTAAATTGCTCCTACGGGCAGCACGTGGCGGTGACCCCCGTTTTAAAATGCCTGTAATTTGCACTTATGGGCAGCAGGTGGCGGCGCCCTTCGGTTTTAAATGCCTGTCATTTGCACTTATGGGCAGCAGGTGGTGGTGGCCTTCGTTTTTAAAAGCTGTAATTTGCTCCTACGGGCAGCAGTGGCGGTGCTCTCCGTTTTTAAAAGCTGTAAATTGCTACTACAGGCAGCAGGTGGCGACGCCCTCCGTTTTTAAAAGCTGTAATTTGCTCCTACAGGCAGCACCTAGCGGTACCCTCCGTTTTTAATGCGCTCCTACAGGCAGCAGGTGGTGCTACCCTCGGTTTGTAAAGCTGTAATTTGCTTCTACAGGCAGCAGGAGGCGGAACCATGTTTTAAAATCTGTAATTTGCTTCTACGGGCAGAAGGTGGCGGTACCCTCCACTTTTAAAGCTGTAATCTGCTCCTACGGGCAGCAGTAGGCGGTGCCCTCCATTTTTAAAAGCTGTAATTTGATCCTACGGGCAGCAGGTGGCGGTACCCATGTTTTAAAGGCTGTAATTTGCTCCTACGGGCAGCAGTGGCGGTGCTCTCCGTTTTTTAAAGCTGTAAATTGCTCCTACGGGCAGCAGGTGGCGGTGCCCACCATTTTAAAAAGCCTGTAATTTGCACTTACGGGCAGCAGGTGGCGGCGCCCTCTGTTTTTAAAAGCCTGTCATTTGCTCATACAGGCAGCAGGTGCCGGTGCACTTCATTTTTAAAAGCTGTAACTTGCCCCTACGGGCAGCAGGTGGCGGTGTGCTCCATTTTTAAAAGCTGTAATTTGCACTTACAGGCAGCAGATGGCGGCACCCTCCGTTTTTAAAAGCCTGTACTTTGCACGTACGGGCAGCCCGTGGCGATGCCCATCGATTTTAAAAGCTGTGATTTGCTCCTACGGGCAGCAGATGGCGGTGCCCTCCATTTTTAAAGCTGTAATTTGCACTTACGGGCAGCAGGTGGCGGTACCCTCCGTTTTTAAAAGCTGTAATTTGCTCATACAGGCAGCAGGTGGCGGTGCCCTCCATTTTGAAAGCTGTAATTTGCTCCTACGTGCAGCAGGTGGCGTTACCCATGTTTTAAAGGCTGTAATTTGCTCCTACGGGCAGCAGCTGGCGGTACCCTCCGTTTTTAAAAGCTGTAATTTGCTCCTACGGGCAGCAGGTGGCGGTACCCTCCGTTTTTAAAAGCTGTAATTTCCTCCTATGGGCAGCAAGTGGCCGAGTCCTCCGTTTTCAAGAGCAGTAATTTGCTCATACAGGCAGCAGGTGGCGGTACCCTCCGTTTTTAAAGTTGTACTTTGCACCTACGGGCAGCAGGTGGGGGTACCCTCCGTTTCTAAAGCTGTAATTTGCTTCTACGGGCAGCAGGTGGCAGTACCCTCCGTTTTTAAAGCTGTAATCTGCTAAAAACAGGCAGCAGGTGGCGGTACCCATGTTTTAAATGCTGTAATTTGCTCCTACGGGCAGCAGGTGGCGGTACCCTCCGTTTTTAAAAGCTGTAATTTGCTCCTACGGGCAGCAGGTGGTGGTGCCCACCGTTTTCAAGGCTTGTAATTTGCTCATACAGGCAGCAGGTGTCGGTACCCTCCGTTTTTAAAGTTGTAATTTGCACCTACGGGCAGCAGGTGGCAGTACCCATCATTTTTAAAACTGTAATTTGCTCCTACGGGCAGCAGCTGGCGGTAACCTCCGTTTTTAATGCGCTCCTACAGGCTGCAGGTGGCGGTGCACTCCGTTTTTAAAAGCTGTCATTTGCTCCTACAGGCTGCAGGTGGCGGTGCCCTCCGTTTTTAAAAGCTGTAATTTGTTCATACGGGCAGCAGGTGGCAGTAACCTCCGTATTTAAAGCTGTAATTTGCTCTTACGGGCATCAGGTGGCGGTACCCATGTTTTAAAAGCTGTAATTTGCACTTACGGGCAGCAGGTGGCTGTACCCTCCGTTTTCAAAGCTGTAATTTGCTCCTACCGGCAGCAGGTGGCGGTTCCCTCCGTTTATAAAAGCTGTAATTTTCTCCTAAGGGCAGCATGTGGCGGTGCCCTCAATTTTCAAGAGCTGTAATTTGCTCATACAGGCAGCAGGTGGCGGTACCCTCCTTTTTTTAAGCTGTAATTTGCTCCTACGGGCAGCAGCTGGCGGCACCCTCCATTTCTAATGCGCCCCTACAGGCAACAGGTGGTGGTACCCTCCTTTTTTAAAAGCTGTAATTTGCTTCTACGGGCAGCAGGTGGCAGTGCACTCCGTTTTTAAAGCTGTAATTTGCTCCTCCGGGCAGCAGGTGGCCCTAACCTCCGTTTTTAATGCGCTCCTACAGGCAGCAGGTGGTGGTACCCTCCGTTTTTAAAGCTGTCATTTGCTCCTACGGGCAGCAGGTGGCGGTACCCATGCTTTAAAAGCTGTAATTTGCTCCTATTGGCAGCAGGTGGCGGTACCTTCCATTTTTAAAATCAGTAATTTGCACTTACGGGCAGCAGGTGGCAGGAACCTCCACTTTTAAAACCTGTAATTTGCTCTGGCAGCAGTTGGCGGTGCCCTCCATTTTTAAAAGCTGTAATTTTCTCCTACGGGCAGCAGGTGGCGGTGCCCTCAATTTTCAAGAGCTGTAATTTGCTCATACAGGCAGCAGGTGGCGGTACCCTCCGTTTTTTAAGCTGTAATTTGCTCCTACGGGCAGCAGCTGGCGGTACCCTCCATTTTTAATGCGCCCCTACAGGCAGCAGGTGGTGGTACCCTCCGTTTTTAAAAGCTGTAATTTGCTCCTACGGGCTGCATGTGGCAGCGCACTCCGTTTTTAAAGCTGTAATTTGCTCCTACGGGCAGCAGGTGGCAGTACCCATGTTTTAAAAGCTGTAGTTTTTTCCTACGGGCAGCAGGGGGCGGTACCCTCCGTTTTTAAAGTTGTAATTTGCACCTACGGGCAGCAGGTGGCAGTACCCTCCGTTTTTAAAGTTGTAATTTGCACCTACGGGCAGCAGGTGGCAGTACCCTCCGTTTTTAAAGCTGTAATTTGCTCCTACGGGCAGCAGGTGGAGGTGCCCTCCGTATTTAAAGCTGTAATTTGCACTTACGGGCAGCAGGTGGCTGTACCCTCCGTTTTAAAAGCTGTAATTTGCTCCTGCCGGCAGCAGGTGGCGGTACCCTCCATTTTTAAAAGCTGTAATTTGCTCCTACGGGCTGCATGTGGCGGTGCCTTCCTTTCTTCAAAGCTGTAATTTGCTCCTATGGGCAGCAGGTGGCGGTAGCCTCTGTTTTCAAAAGCTGTAATTTGATCCTACAGGCAGCAGGTGGCGGTACCGCCGTTTTTAAAAGCTGTAATTTGCTCCTGCGGGCAGCAGTTGACGGTGCCATCTGTTTTTAATGCGCTCCTACAGGCAGCAGTTGGCGCTACCCTCCGTTTTTACAGCTGTAATTTGCAGCTACAGGCAGCAAGTGGCGGTACCCATGTTTTAAAATCTGTAATTTGCTTCTACGGGCAGCAGGTGGTGGTACCCTCAGTTATTAAAGCTTTAATTTGCTTCTACGGGCAGCAGCTGGCGGTACCCTCCATTTTTAAAAGATGTAATATTCTCCGGGCAGCAGTTGGCGGTGCCCTCCGTTTTGAAAAGCTGTAATTTGCTCCTATGGGCAGCAGTGGCGGTGCCCTCCATTTTTAAAACTGTAATTTGCTCCTACGGGCAGCAGGTGGCGGTGCCCACCGTTTTTAAAGCTGTAATTTGCTCCTACGGGCAGCAGGTGGCGGTGCCCTCCGTTTTTAAAGCTGTAATTTGCTCTTACGGGCAGCAGGTGGCGATACCCATGTTTTAAAAGCTGTAAATTGCTCCCAATGGCAGCAGGTGGTGGTGCCCACCATTTTAAAAAGCCTGTAATTTCCACTTACGGGCAGCAGGTGGCGGTGCCCTTCGTTTTTAAAAGCTGTAATTTGCTTCTATGGGCAGCAGGTGGCGGTGCCCTCCTTTTTTAAAAGCTGTAATTTGCTCCTACGGGCAGCAGGTGGTGGTGCCCACCGTTTTCACGGCTTGTAATTTGCTCATACAGGCAGCAGGTTTCGGTACCCTCCGTTTTTAAAGTTGTAATTTGCACCTACGGGCAGCAGGTGGCAGTACCCATCATTTTTAAAACTGTAATTTGCTCCTACGGGCAGCAGCTGGCGGTAACCTCCGTTTTTAATGCGCTCCTACAGGCTGCAGGTGGCGGTGCCCTCCGTTTTTAAAAGCTGTCATTTGCTCCTACAGGCTGCAGGTGGCGGTGCCCTCCATTTTTAAAAGCTGTAATTTGTTCATACGGGCAGCAGGTGGCAGTAACCTCCGTTTTTAAAGTTGTAATTTGCACCTACGGGCAGCAGGTGGCAGTACCCTCCATTTTTAAAGCTGTAATTTGCTCCTACGGGCAGTAGTGGTGGTTCCCTCCGTTTTTAAAGCTGTAATTTGCTCTTACGGGCAGCAGGTGGCGATACTCATGTTTTAAATGCTGTAAATTGCTCCCAATGACAGCAGGTGGCGGTGCCCACCATTTTAAAAAGCCTGTAATTTCCACTTACGGGCAGCAGGTGGCGGAGCCCTTCGTTTTTAAAAGCTGTAATTTGCTTCTATGGGCAGCAGGTGTCGGTACCCTCCGTTTTTAAAAGCTGTAATTTGCTCCTATAGGCAGCAGGTGGCGGTGTCCTCCGTTTTCAAGAGCAGTAATTTGCTCATACAGGCAGCAGGTGGCGGTACCCTCCGTTTTTAAAGTTATAATTTGCACCTACGGGCAGCAGGTGGCAGTACCCTCCGTTTCTAAAGCTGTAATTTGCTTCTACGGGCAGCAGCTGGCGGTACCCTCCGTTTTTAAAGCTGTAATTTGCTCCTACAGGCAGCAGGTGGCGGTACCCATGTTTTAAATGCTGTAATCTGCTCCTACGTGCAACAGGGGGCGGTACCCTCCGTTTTTAAAAGTTGTAATTTGCTCCTACGGGCAGCAGGTGGCGGTGCCCACCGTTTTGAAGGCTTGTAATTTGCTCATACAGGCAGCAGGTGTCGGTACCCTACGTTTTTAAAGTTGTAATTTGCACCTACGGGCAGCAGGTGGCAGTACCCTTCATTTTTAAAACTGTAATTTGCTCCTACAGGCTGCAGGTGGCGGTGCCCTCCGTTTTTAAAAGCTGTAATTTGCTCCTACGGTCAGCAGGTGGCGGTGCCCTCCATTTTTAAAAGCTGTAATTTGCTCCTACGGGCAGCAGGTGGCGGTGCCCTCCGCTTTAAAAGCTGTTTTTGCTCCTACGGGCAGCAGGTGGCGGTACCCTCCGTTTTAAAAGCTGTAATTTGCTCCTACGGGCAGCAGGTGGCGGTGCCCTCCGTTTTACAATCTGTAATTTGCACCTACGGGCAGCAGGTGGCGGTGCCCTCCGTTTTTAAAGCTGTAATTTGCTCTTACGGGCAGCAGGTGGCGGTGCCCTCCGTTTTCAAGGCCTGTAATTTGCTCATACAGGCAGCAGTTGGCGGTACCCTCCCTTTTTAAAAGCTGTTATTTGCTCCAATGTGCAGCAGGTGGCGTTGCCCTCCGTTTTTAAAAGCTGTAATTTGCTCCTACAGGTAGCAGGTGGCGGTGCTCTCCATTTGCAAAAGCCTGTAATTTGCTCCTACAGGCTGCTGGTGGCGGTGCCCTCCAATTTTAAAAGCTGTAATTTGCTCCTACGGGCAGCAGCTGGCGGTTACCTCCGTTTTTAAAAGCTGTAATTTGCACTTACGGGCAGCAGGTGGCGGCGCCCTCAGTTTTGAAAGCTGTACTTTGCTCCTACGGGCAGCAGGTGACAGTGCTCATGGTTTTAAAAAGCCTGTAATTTGCTCCGAAAGGCTGCAGGTGCTGGTGCCCTCCATTTTTAAAAGCTGTAAGTTGCTCCTACGGACAGCAGGTGGCAGTAACCTCCGTTTTTAAAGTTGTAATTTGCACCTACGGGAAGCAGGTGGCAGTACCCTCCATTTTTAAAGCTGTAATTTGCTCCTACGGGCAGCAGGTGGCGGTGCCCCCCGTTTTTAAAGCTGTAATTTGCTCTTACGGGCAGCAGGTGGCGATACTCATGTTTTAAAAGCTGTAAATTGCTCCCAATGGCAGCAGGTAGTGGTGCCCACCATTTTAAAAAGCCTGTAATCTCCACTTACGGGCAGCAGGTGGCGGTGCCCTTCGTTTTTAAAAGCTGTAATTTGCTTCTATGGGCAGCAGGTGGCGGTGCCCTCCTTTTTTAAAAGCTGTAATTTGCCCCTACAGGCAGCAGGTGGCGACGCCCTCCGTTTTTAAAAGCTGTAATTTGCACCTACAGGCAGCAGCTGGCGGTACCCTCCGTTTTTAATGCGCTCCTACAGGCAGCAGGTGGCACTACCCTCCGTTTTTATAGGTGTAATTTGCTTCTACGGACAGCAGGTGGCGGTACCCTCCGTTTTTAAAGCTGTAATTTGCTCCTAGGGGCAGCAGGTGTCGGTACCCTCCATTTTTAAAAGCTGTAATTTGCTCCGGGCAGCAGTTGGCGGTGCCCTCCGTTTTAAAAAGCTGTAATTTGCTCCTATGGGCAGCAGGTGGCGGTGCCCCCCATTTTTAAAACTGTAATTTGCTCCAACGGGCAGCAGGTGGCGGTACCAATGTTTCAAATTCTGTAATTTGCTCCCACGGGCAGCAGTAGCAGTGCTCTCCATTTTTAAAAGCTGCAAATTGCTCCTACGGGCAGCAGGTGGCGGTGTCCCCCGTTTTAAAATGCCTGTAATTTGCACTTATGGGCAGCAGGTGGCGGCGCCCTTCGGTTTTAAATGCCTGTCATTTGCACTTATGGGCAGGAGGTGGTGGTGGCCTTCGTTTTTAAAAGCTGTAATTTGCTCCTACGGGCAGCAGTGGCGGTGCTCTCCGTTTTTAAAAGCTGTAAATTGCTACTACAGGCAGCAGGTGGCGACGCCCTCCGTTTTTAAAAGCTGTAATTTGCTCCTACAGGCAGCACCTAGCGGTACCCTCCGTTTTTAATGCGCTCCTACAGGCAGCAGGTGGTGCTACCCTCGGTTTTTAAAGCTGTAATTTGCTTCTACAGGCAGCAGGAGGCGGAACCATGTTTTAAAATCTGTAATTTGCTTCTACGGGCAGAAGGTGGCGGTACCCTCCATTTTTAAAGCTGTAATTTGCTCCTACGGGCAGCAGTAGGCGGTTCCCTCCATTTTTAAAAGCTGTAATTTGATCCTACGGGCAGCAGGTGGCGGTACCCATGTTTTAAAGGCTGTAATTTGCACTTACGGGCAGCGGTTGGCGGTGCCCTCCGTTTTTAAAGCTGTAATTTGCTCCTACGGGCAGCAGGTGTCGGTACCCTCCGTTTTTAAAAGCTGTATTTGGCTCTTACGGGCAGCAGGTGGCGGTGGCCTCAGTTTTTAAAAGATGTAATTTGCTCCTACGGGCAGCACCTGGCGGTACCCTCAGTTTTTAATGCACTCCTACAGGCAGCAGATGGCGGTACCCTCCGTTTTTAAAAGCTGTAATTTGCTCATACGGGCAGCAGGTAGCGGTACACTCCATTTTTAAAAGCTGTAATTTGCTCCTATGGGCAGCAGGTGGCGGTACACTCCATTTTAAAAAGCTGTAATTTGCTCCGGGCAGCAGTTGGCGGTGCCCTCCATTTTTAAAAGCTGTAATTTGCTCCTATTAGCAGCAGTTGGCAGTGCCCTCCAATTTTAAAGCTGTAATTTGCTCCTACGGGAAGCAAGTGGCGGTACCCATGTTTTAAAAGCTGTAATTTGCTCCTACGGGCAGAAGATGGCGGTGCCCTCCGTTTTAAAAGCTGTAATTTGCTCCTGTGGGCAGCAGGTGGCGGTACCCATGTTTTAAAAGCTGTAATTTGCACTTACGGGCAGCAGGTGGCGTTACCCTCCGTTTTTAAAAGCTGTAATTTGCTCCTACGGGAAGCATGTGGCGGTTCCCTCCATTTTTAAAGCTGTAATTTGCTCCTATGGGCAGCAGGTGGCGGTACCCTCCATTTTTAAAAGCTGTAATTTGCTCCGGGCAGCAGTTGGCGGTGCCCTCCATTTTTAAAAGCTGTAATTTGCTCCTATTAGCAGCAGGTGGCGGTAACCTCCATTTTCAAAAGCTGTAATTTGCTCCGGGCAGCAGTTGGCGGTGCCCTCCGTTTTAAAAGCTGTAATTTGCACCTACGGGCAGCAGGTGGCAGTACCCTGCGTTTTTAAAAGTGTAATTTGCTCCTACGGGCAGCAGGTGGCGGTACCAATGTTTTAAAAGCTGTAATTTGCTCCTATGGGCAGCAGGTGGCGGTGCCCTCCATTTTTAAAGCTGTAATTTGCTCCTACGGGCAGCAGGTGGCGGTAACCATGTTTTAAAGGCTGTAATTTGCTCCTACGGGCTGCAGTGCCGGTGCACTCCGTTTTTAAAAGCTGTAAATTGCTCCTACGGGCAGCAGGTGGCGGTACCGATGTTTTAAAAGCTGTACTTTGCTCCTACGGGCAGCAGGTGGCAGTACCCTCCTTTTTTAAAAGCTGTAATTTGCACTTACGGGCAGCAGTTGGCCGTGCCCTCCGTTTTTAAAGCTGTAATTTGCTCCTACGGGTAGCAGGTGGCAGTACCCTCCGTTTTTAAAGCTGTAATTTGCTCCTACGGGCAGCAGGTGGCGGTAACCATGTTTTAAAGGCTGTAATTTGCTCCTACGGGCAGCAGTGCCGGTGCACTCCGTTTTTAAAAGCTGTAAATTGCTCCTACGGGCAGCAGGTGGCGGTGCCCACCATTTTAAAAAGCCTGTAATTTGCACTAACGGGCAGCAGGTGGCGGTGCCCTCCGTTTTTAAAAGCCTGTAATTTCCACTTACGGGCAGCAGGTGACGGTGCCCTTCGTTTTTAAAAGCTGTAATTTGCTCCTACGGGCAGCAGGTGGCAGTGCCCTCCGTTTTTAAAAGCTGTAATTTGCTCCTACAGGCAGCAGCTGGCGGTACCCTCCATTTTTAATGCGCTCCTACAGGCAGCAGATGGCGCTACCCTCCGTTTTTAAAGCTGTAATTTGCTCCTACGGGCAGCAGGTGGCGGTACCCTCTGCTTTTAAAGCTGTGATTTGCTCCTACAGGCAGCAGGTGGCGGTACCCTCCATTTTTAAAGATGTAATTTGCTCCTACGGGCAGCAGTTGGCGGTGCCTTCCGCTTTAAAATCTGTAATTTGCACCTACGGGCAGCAGGTGGCGGGGCCCTCCGCTTTAAAATCTGTAATTTGCTCCTCCGGACAGCAGGTGCCGGAGCCCTCCGTTTGTAAATACTGTAAGTTGCTCCTATGGGCAGCAGGTGGCGGTGCCCTCTGTTTTAAAAAGCTGTAATTTGCACTCACGGGCAGCAGGTGGCGGTACCCTCCGGTTCTGAAAGCTGTAATTTGCTCCGGGCAGCAGTTGGCGGTGGCCTCCGTTTTAAAAGCTGTAATTTTCTCCTACGGGCCGCAGGTGGCGGTGCCCACCGTTTTCAAGGCTTGTAATTTGCTCATACAGGCAGCAGGTGGCGGTACCCTCCGTTTTTAAAGTTGTAATTTGTACCTACGGGCAGCAGTTGGCGGTGCCCTCCGTTTTTAAAAGCTGTAATTTGCTCCTACGGGCTGCAGGTGGCGGTGCCCTCCGTTTTTAAAAGCCTGTAATTTGCTCCTACAGGCTGCAGGTGGCGGTGCACTCCATTTTTAAACGCTGTAATTTGCTCCTACGGGCAGCAGGTGGCGGTGCCCTCAGTTATTAAAGGCTGTAATTTGCTCCTACGGGCAGCAGGTGGCGGTGCTCTCCGTTTTTAAAAGCCTGTAATTTGCTCCTACAGGCTGCAGGTGGCGGTGGCCTCCGTTTTTAAAAGCTGTAATTTGCTCCTACGAGCAGCAGGTGGCGGTACCCACCGTTTTTAAAGCTGTAATTTGCTCCTACGGGCAGCAGGTGGCGGTGTCCTCCGTCTTAAAATCTGTAATTTGCTCCTATGGCCAGCAGCTGGCCCTACCCTCTGTATTTAATGCGCTCCTACAGGCAGCAGGTGGCGGTACCCTCCGTTTTTAAAGCTGTAATTTGCTCCTACGGGCAGCACGTGGCAGTACCCTCCGTTTTTAAAGTTGTAATTTGCACCTACGGGAAGCAGGTGGCAGTACCCTCCGTTTTTAAAGCTGTAATTTGCTCCTACGGGCAGCAGGTGTCGGTGCCCTCCGTTTTAAAAGCTGTAATTTGCTCCTACGGGCAGCAGGTGGCAGTACCCTCCGTTTTAAAAGCTGTAATTTGCACCTACGGGCAGCAGGTGGCGGTGCCCTCCGTTTTTAAAGCTGTAATTTGCTCTTACGGGCAGCAGGTGGCGGTGCCCTCCATTTTCAAGGCCTGTAATTTGCTCTTAAAAGGCAGCAGGTGGCGGTACCCTCCATTTTTAAAAGCTGTAATTTGCTCCTACGGGCAGCAGGTGGCGGTACCCTCCGTTTTAAAATTTGTAATTTGCACTTACGGGCAGCAGGTGGCGGTGCCCTCCGATTTTAAAGCTGTAATTTGCTCATACGGGCAGCAGGTGGCGGTACCCTCCATTTTTAAAAGCTGTAATTTGCACCTACGGGGAGCAGGTGGCGGTACCGTCCGCTTTTAAAGCTGTAATTTGCTCCTGCGGGCAGCAGGTGGCGGTACCCATGTTTTAAAAGCTGTAATTTGCTCCTACAGGCAGCAGGTGGCGTTACCCTCCGTTTTTAAAAGCTGTAATTTGCTCCTACGGGCAGCATGTGGCGGTTCCCTCCATTTTTAAAGCTGTAATTTGCTCCTATGGGCAGCAGGTGGCGGTACCCTCCATTTTTAAAAGCTGTAATTTGCTCCGGGCAGCAGTTGGCGGTGCCCTCCATTTTAAAAGCTGTAATTTACTCCTACAGGCAGCAGCTGGCGGTACCCTTTGTTTTTAATGCGCTCCTACAGGCAGCAGCTGGCGGTACCCTCTGTTTTTTTATGCGCTCCTACAGGCAGCAGGTGGCGGTACCCTCCATTTTAAAAGCTGTAATTTGCACCTACGGGCAGCAGGTGGCGGTGGCCTCAGTTTTTAAAAGATGTAATTTGCTCCTACAGGCAGCAGGTGGCGGTACCCTCCATTTTTAAAATCTGTAATTTGCACCTACGGGCAGCAGGTGGCGGTGGCCTCAGTTTTTAAAAGATGTAATTTGCTCCTACGGGCAGCAGGTGGCGGTACCCTCCGTTTTTAATGCGCTCCTACAGGCAGCAGGTGGCGGTACCCTCCGTTTTTAAAGCTGTAATTTGCTCATACAGGCAGCAGGTGGCGGTACCCTCCGTTTTGTAAGCTGTAATTTGCTCCTACGGGCAGCAGCTGGCGGTACCCTCGGTTTTTAATGCACTCCTACAGGCAGCAGATGGCTGTACCCTCCGTTTTTGAAAGCTGTAATTTGCTCCTACGCGCAGCAGTGGCGGTGCTCTCCGTTTTTAAAAGCCTGTAATTTGCTCCTACAGGCAGCAGGTGGAAACACCCTCCGTTTTTGAAAGGTGTAATTTGCTCCTACGGGCAGCAGGTGGCGGTGTGCCCCGTTTTAAAAAGCCTGTAATTTGCACTTAAGGGCAGCAGGTGGCAGTGCCCTCCGTTTTTAAAAGCCTGTAATTTGCACTTACGGGCAGTAGGTGGCGGTGCCCTTCATTTTTAAAAGCTGTAAATTGCTCCTACGGGCAGCAGGTGGCGGTGCCCTCCGTTTTAAAAAGCTGTAATTTGCACTTACGGGCAGCAGGTGGCAGGAACCTCCACTTTTAAAAGCTGTAATTTGCTCCGGCAGCAGTTGGCGGTGCCCTCCGTTTTTAAAAGCTGTAATTTTCTCCTACGGGCAGCAGGTGGCGGTGCCCTCAATTTTCAAGAGCTGTAATTTGCTCATACAGGCAGCAGGTGGCGGTACCCTCCGTTTTTTAAGCTGTAATTTGCTCCTACGGGCAGCAGCTGGCGGTACCCTCCATTTTTAATGCGCCCCTACAGGCAGCAGGTGGTGGTACCCTCCGTTTTTAAAAGCTGTAATTTGCTCCTACGGGCTGCATGTGGCAGTGCACTCCGTTTTTAAAGCTGTGATTTGTTCCTACGGGCAGCAGGTGGCAGTACCCATGTTTTAAAAGCTGTAGTTTTTTCCTACGGGCAGCAGGGGGCGGTACCCTCCGTTTTAAAAAGCTGTAATTTGCACCTACGGGCAGCAGGTGGCAGTACCCTCCGTTTTTAAAGCTGTAATTTGCTCCTACGGGCAGCAGGTGGAGGTGCCCTCCGTATTTAAAGCTGTAATTTGCTCTTACGGGCAGCAGGTGGCGGTACCCATGTTTTAAAAGCTGTAATTTGCACTTACGGGCAGCAGGTGGCTGTACCCTCCGTTTTAAAAGCTGTAATTTGCTCCTGCCGGCAGCAGGTGGTGGTACCCTCCGTTTTTAAAAGCTGTAATTTGCTCCTACGGGCTGCATGTGGCGGTGCCTTCCGTTTTTAAAAGCTGTAATTTGCTCCTGCGGGCAGCAGGTGGCAGTGCCCTCTGTTTTTAATGCGCTCCTACAGGCAGCAGTTGGCGCTACCCTCCGTTTTAACAGCTGTAATTTGCAGCTACAGGCAGCAGGTGGCGGTACCCATGTTTTAATATCTGTAATTTGCTTCTACGGGCAGCAGGTGGCGGTACCCTCAGTTATTAAAGCTTTAATTTGCTTCTACGGGCAGCAGCTGGCGGTACCCTCCATTTTTAAAAGATGTAATACTCTCCGGGCAGCAGTTGGCCGTGCCCTCCGTTTTGAAAAGCTGTAATTTGCTCCTATGGGCAGCAGTGGCGGTGCCCTCCATTTTTAAAACTGTAATTTGCTCCTGCGGGCAGCAGTGGCGGTGCTCTCCGTTTTTAAAAGCTGTAATTTGCTCATACGGGCAGCAGGTGGCAGTAACCTCCGTTTTTAAAGATGTAATTTGCACCTACGGGAAGTAGGTGGCAGCACCCTCCATTTTTAAAGCTGTAATTTGCTCCTACGGGCAGCAGGTGGCGGTGCCCTCCGTTTTTAAAGCTGTAATTTGCTTCTACGGGCAGCAGGTGGCGATACTCATGTTTTAAAAGCTGTAAATTGCTCCCAATGGCAGCAGGTGGTGGTGCCCACCATTTTAAAAAGCCTGTAATTTCCACTTACGGGCAGCAGGTGGCGACGCCCTCCGTTTTTAAAAGCTGTAATTTGCTCCTACAGGCAGCAGCTGGCGGTACCCTCCGTTTTTAATGCGCTCCTACAGGCAGCAGGTGGCACTACCCTCCGTTTTTAAAGGTGTAATTTGCTCCTACAGGCAACAGGTGGCGGTACCCATGTTTGAAAATGTGTAATTTGCTTCTACGGGTAGCAGGTGGCGGTACCCTCCGTTTTTAAAGCTGTAATTTGCTCCTAGGGGCAGCAGGTGTCAGTACCCTCCATTTTTAAAAGCTGTAATTTGCTCCTATTAGCAGCAGGTGGCGGTAAACTCCATTTTCAAAAGCTGTAATTTGCTCCGGGCAGCAGTTGGCGGTGCCCTCCGTTTTAAAAGCTGTAATTTGCACCTACGGGCAGCAGGTGGCAGTACCCTGCGTTTTTAAAAGTGTAATTTGCTCCTACGGGCAGCAGGTGGCGGTACCAATGTTTTAAAAGCTGTAATTTGCTCCTATGGGCAGCAGGTGGCGGTGCCCTCCATTTTTAAAACTGTAATTTGCTCCTACGGGCAGCAGGTGGCGGTAACCATGTTTTAAAGGCTGTAATTTGCTCCTACGGGCAGCAGTGCCGGTGCACTCCGTTTTTAAAAGCTGTAAATTGCTCCTACGGGCAGCAGGTGGCGGTACCGATGTTTTAAAAGCTGTACTTTGCTCCTACGGGCAGCAGGTGGCAGTACCCTCCTTTTTTAAAAGCTGTAATTTGCACTTACGGGCAGCAGTTGGCCGTGCCCTCCGTTTTTAAAGCTGTAATTTGCTCCTACGGGTAGCAGGTGGCAGTACCCTCCGTTTTTAAAGCTGTAATTTGCTCCTACGGGCAGCAGGTGGCGGTAACCATGTTTTAAAGGCTGTAATTTGCCCCTACGGGCAGCAGTGCCGGTGCACTCCGTTTTTAAAAGCTGTAAATTGCTCCTACGGGCAGCAGGTGGCGGTGCCCACCATTTTAAAAAGCCTGTAATTTGCACTAACGGGCAGCAGGTGGCGGTGCCCTCCGTTTTTAAAAGCCTGTAATTTCCACTTACGGGCAGCAGGTGACGGTGCCCTTCGTTTTTAAAAGCTGTAATTTGCTCCTACGGGCAGCAGGTGGCAGTGCCCTCCGTTTTTAAAAGCTGTAATTTGCTCCTACAGGCAGCAGCTGGCGGTACCCTCCATTTTTAATGCGCTCCTACAGGCAGCAGATGGCGCTACCCTCCGTTTTTAAAGCTGTAATTTGCTCCTACGGGCAGCAGGTGGCGGTACCCTCTGCTTTTAAAGCTGTGATTTGCTCCTACAGGCAGCAGGTGGCGGTACCCTCCATTTTTAAAGATGTAATTTGCTCCTACGGGCAGCAGTTGGCGGTGCCTTCCGCTTTAAAATCTGTAATTTGCACCTACGGGCAGCAGGTGGCCGGGCCCTCCGCTTTAAAATCTGTAATTTGCTCCTCAGGACAGCAGGTGCCGGAGCCCTCCGTTTGTAAATACTGTAAGTTGCTCCTATGGGCAGCAGGTGGCGGTGCCCTCTGTTTTAAAAAGCTGTAATTTGCACTCACGGGCAGCAGGTGGCGGTACCCTCCGGTTCTGAAAGCTGTAATTTGCTCCGGGCAGCAGTTGGCGGTGGCCTCCGTTTTAAAAGCTGTAATTTTCTCCTACGGGCCGCAGGTGGCGGTGCCCACTGTTTTCAAGGCTTGTAATTTGCTCATACAGGCAGCAGGTGGCGGTACCCTCCGTTTTTAAAGTTGTAATTTGTACCTACGGGCAGCAGTTGGCGGTGCCCTCCGTTTTTAAAAGCTGTAATTTGCTCCTACGGGCTGCAGGTGGCGGTGCCCTCCGTTTTTAAAAGCCTGTAATTTGCTCCTACAGGCTGCAGGTGGCGGTGCTCTCCATTTTTAAACGCTGTAATTTGCTCCTACGGGCAGCAGGTGGCGGTGCCCTCAGTTATTAAAGGCTGTAATTTGCTCCTACGGGCAGCAGGTGGAGGTGCTCTCCGTTTTTAAAAGCCTGTAATTTGCTCCTACAGGCTGCAGGTGGCGGTGGCCTCCGTTTTTAAAAGCTGTAATTTGCTCCTACGAGCAGCAGGTGGCGGTACCCACCGTTTTTAAAGCTGTAATTTGCTCCTACGGGCAGCAGGTGGCGGTGTCCTCCGTCTTAAAATCTGTAATTTGCTCCTATGGCCAGCAGCTGGCCCTACCCTCCGTATTTAATGCGCTCCTACAGGCAGCAGGTGGCGGTACCCTCCGTTTTTAAAAGCTGTAATTTGCTCCTACGGGCAGCACGTGGCAGTACCCTCCGTTTTTAAAGTTGTAATTTGCACCTACGGGAAGCAGGTGGCAGTACCCTCCGTTTTTAAAGCTGTAATTTGCTCCTACGGGCAGCAGGTGTCGGTGCCCTCCGTTTTAAAAGCTGTAATTTGCTCCTACGGGCAGCAGGTGGCAGTACCCTCCGTTTTAAAAGCTGTAATTTGCACCTACGGGCAGCAGGTGGCGGTGCCCTCTGTTTTTAAAGCTGTAATTTACTCTTACGGGCAGCAGGTGGCGGTGCCCTCCATTTTCAAGGCCTGTAATTTGCTCTTAAAAGGCAGCAGGTGGCGGTACCCTCCATTTTTAAAAGCTGTAATTTGCTCCTACGGGCAGCAGGTGGCGGTACCCTCCGTTTTAAAATTTGTAATTTGCACTTACGGGCAGCAGGTGGCGGTGCCCTCCGATTTTAAAGCTGTAATTTGCTCATACGGGCAGCAGGTGGCGGTACCCTCCATTTTTAAAAGCTGTAATTTGCACCTACGGGGAGCAGGTGGCGGTACCCTCCGCTTTTAAAGCTGTAATTTGCTCCTGCGGGCAGCAGGTGGCGGTACCCATGTTTTAAAAGCTGCAATTTGCTCCTACAGGCAGCAGGTGGCGTTACCCTCCGTTTTTAAAAGCTGTAATTTGCTCCTACGGGCAGCATGTGGCGGTTCCCTCCATTTTTAAAGCTGTAATTTGCTCCTATGGGCAGCAGGTGGCGGTACCCTCCATTTTTAAAAGCTGTAATTTGCTCCGGGCAGCAGTTGGCGGTGCCCTCCATTTTAAAAGCTGTAATTTACTCCTACAGGCAGCAGCTGGCGGTACCCTCTGTTTTTAATGCGCTCCTACAGGCAGCAGCTGGCGGTACCCTCTGTTTTTTTATGCGCTCCTACAGGCAGCAGGTGGCGGTACCCTCCATTTTAAAAGCTGTAATTTGCACCTACGGGCAGCAGGTGGCGGTGGCCTCAGTTTTTAAAAGATGTAATTTGCTCCTACAGGCAGCAGGTGGCGGTACCCTCCATTTTTAAAATCTGTAATTTGCACCTACGGGCAGCAGGTGGCGGTGGCCTCAGTTTTTAAAAGATGTAATTTGCTCCTACGGGCAGCAGGTGGCGGTACCCTTCGTTTTTAATGCGCTCCTACAGGCAGCAGGTGGCGGTACCCTCCGTTTTTAAAGCTGTAATTTGCTCATACAGGCAGCAGGTGGCGGTACCCTCCGTTTTTTAAGCTGTAATTTGCTCCTACGGGCAGCAGCTGGCGGTACCCTCGGTTTTTAATGCACTCCTACAGGCAGCAGATGGCTGTACCCTCCGTTTTTGAAAGCTGTAATTTGCTCCTACGCGCAGCAGTGGCGGTGCTCTCCGTTTTTAAAAGCCTGTAATTTGCTCCTACAGGCAGCAGGTGGAAACACCCTCCGTTTTTGAAAGGTGTAATTTGCTCCTACGGGCAGCAGGTGGCGGTGTGCCCCGTTTTAAAAAGCCTGTAATTTGCACTTAAGGGCAGCAGGTGGCAGTGCCCTCCGTTTTTAAAAGCCTGTAATTTGCACTTACGGGCAGTAGGTGGCGGTGCCCTTCATTTTTAAAAGCTGTAAATTGCTCCTACGGGCAGCAGGTGGCGGTGCCCTCCGTTTTAAAAAGCTGTAATTTGCACTTACGGGCAGCAGGTGGCAGGAACCTCCACTTTTAAAAGCTGTAATTTGCTCCGGCAGCAGTTGGCGGTGCCCTCCGTTTTTAAAAGCTGTAATTTTCTCCTACGGGCAGCAGGTGGCGGTGCCCTCAATTTTCAAGAGCTGTAATTTGCTCATACAGGCAGCAGGTGGCGGTACCCTCCGTTTTTTAAGCTGTAATTTGCTCCTACGGGCAGCAGCTGGCGGTACCCTCCATTTTTAATGCGCCCCTACAGGCAGCAGGTGGTGGTACCCTCCGTTTTTAAAAGCTGTAATTTGCTCCTACGGGCTGCATGTGGCAGTGCACTCCGTTTTTAAAGCTGTGATTTGTTCCTACGGGCAGCAGGTGGCAGTACCCATGTTTTAAAAGCTGTAGTTTTTTCCTACGGGCAGCAGGGGGCGGTACCCTCCGTTTTAAAAAGCTGTAATTTGCACCTACGGGCAGCAGGTGGCAGTACCCTCCGTTTTTAAAGCTGTAATTTGCTCCTACGGGCAGCAGGTGGAGGTGCCCTCCGTATTTAAAGCTGTAATTTGCTCTTACGGGCAGCAGGTGGCGGTACCCATGTTTTAAAAGCTGTAATTTGCACTTACGGGCAGCAGGTGGCTGTACCCTCCGTTTTAAAAGCTGTAATTTGCTCCTGCCGGCAGCAGGTGGTGGTACCCTCCGTTTTTAAAAGCTGTAATTTGCTCCTACGGGCTGCATGTGGCGGTGCCTTCCGTTTTTAAAAGCTGTAATTTGCTCCTGCGGGCAGCAGGTGGCAGTGCCCTCTGTTTTTAATGCGCTCCTACAGGCAGCAGTTGGCGCTACCCTCCGTTTTAACAGCTGTAATTTGCAGCTACAGGCAGCAGGTGGCGGTACCCATGTTTTAAAATCTGTAATTTGCTTCTACGGGCAGCAGGTGGCGGTACCCTCAGTTATTAAAGCTTTAATTTGCTTCTACGGGCAGCAGCTGGCGGTACCCTCCATTTTTAAAAGATGTAATACTCTCCGGCCAGCAGTTGGCCGTGCCCTCCGTTTTGAAAAGCTGTAATTTGCTCCTATGGGCAGCAGTGGCGGTGCCCTCCATTTTTAAAACTGTAATTTGCTCCTGCGGGAAGCAGTGGCGGTGCTCTCCGTTTTTAAAAGCTGTAATTTGCTCATACGGGCAGCAGGTGGCAGTAACCTCCGTTTTTAAAGATGTAATTTGCACCTACGGGAAGTAGGTGGCAGCACCCTCCATTTTTAAAGCTGTAATTTGCTCCTACGGGCAGCAGGTGGCGGTGCCCTCCGTTTTTAAAGCTGTAATTTGCTTCTACGGGCAGCAGGTGGCGATACTCATGTTTTAAAAGCTGTAAATTGCTCCCAATGGCAGCAGGTGGTGGTGCCCACCATTTTAAAAAGCCTGTAATTTCCACTTACGGGCAGCAGGTGGCGACGCCCTCCGTTTTTAAAAGCTGTAATTTGCTCCTACAGGCAGCAGCTGGCGGTACCCTCCGTTTTTAATGCGCTCCTACAGGCAGCAGGTGGCACTACCCTCCGTTTTTAAAGGTGTAATTTGCTCCTACAGGCAACAGGTGGCGGTACCCATGTTTGAAAATGTGTAATTTGCTTCTACGGGCAGCAGGTGGCGGTACCCTCCGTTTTTAAAGCTGTAATTTGCTCCTAGGGGCAGCAGGTGTCAGTACCCTCCATTTTTAAAAGCTGTAATTTGCTCCGGGCAGTAGTTGGCGGTGCCATCCGTTTTTAAAAGCTGTAATTTGCTCCTATGGGCAGCAGGTGGCGGTGCCCCCCATTTTTAAAACTGTAATTTGATCCTACGGGCAGCAGCTGGCGGTAACCTCCGTTTTTAATGCGCTCCTACAGGCTGCAGGTGGCGGTGCCCTCCGTTTTCAAAAGCTGTAATTGGCTCCTACGGGCAGCAGGTGGCCCTAACCTCCGTTTTTAATGCGCTCCTACAGGCAGCAGGTGGTGGTACCCTCCGTTTTTAAAGCTGTCATTTGCTCCTACGGGCAGCAGGTGGCGGTACCCATGCTTTAAAAGCTGTAATTTGCTCCTATTGGCAGCAGGTGGCGGTACCTTCCATTTTTAAAATCAGTAATTTGCACTTACGGGCAGCAGGTGGCAGGAACCTCCACTTTTAAAAGCTGTAATTTGCTCCGGCAGCAGTTGGCGGTGCCCTCCGTTTTTAAAAGCTGTAATTTTCTCCTACGGGCAGCAGGTGGCGGTGCCCACAATTTTCAAGAGCTGTAATTTGCTCATACAGGCAGCAGGTGGCGGTACCCTCCGTTTTTTAAGCTGTAATTTGCTCCTACGGGCAGCAGCTGGCGGTACCCTCCATTTTTAATGCGCCCCTACAGGCAGCAGGTGGTGGTACCCTCCGTTTTTAAAAGCTGTAATTTGCTCCTACGGGCTGCATGTGGCAGTGCACTCCGTTTTTAAAGCTGTGATTTGCTCCTACGGGCAGCAGGTGGCAGTACCCATGTTTTAAAAGCTGTAGTTCTTTCCTACGGGCAGCAGGGGGCGGTACCCTCCGTTTTTAAAAGCTGTAATTTGCACCTACGGGCAGCAGGTGGCAGTACCCTCCGTTTTTAAAGCTGTAATTTGCTCCTACGGGCAGCAGGTGGAGGTGCCCTCCGTATTTAAAGCTGTAATTTGCTCTTACGGGCAGCAGGTGGCGGTACCCATGTTTTAAAAGCTGTAATTTGCACTTACGGGCAGCAGGTGGCTGTACCCTCCGTTTTCAAAGCTGTAATTTGCTCCTACCGGCAGCAGGTGGCGGTACCCTCCGTTTATAAAAGCTGTAATTTTCTCCTACGGGCAGCATGTGGCGGTGCCCTCAATTTTCAAGAGCTGTAATTTGCTCATACAGGCAGCAGGTGGCGGTACCCTCCTTTTTTTAAGCTGTAATTTGCTCCTACGGGCAGCAGCTGGCGGCACCCTCCATTTTTAATGCGCCCCTACAGGCAACAGGTGGTGGTACCCTCCTTTTTTAAAAGCTGTAATTTGCTCCTACGGGCAGCAGGTGGCAGTGCACTCCGTTTTTAAAGCTGTAATTTGCTCCTCCGGGCAGCAGGTGGCCCTAACCTCCGTTTTTAATGCGCTCCTACAGGCAGCAGGTGGTGGTACCCTCCGTTTTTAAAGCTGTCATTTGCTCCTACGGGCAGCAGGTGGCGGTACCCATGCTTTAAAAGCTGTAATTTGCTCCTATTGGCAGCAGGTGGCGGTACCTTCCATTTTTAAAATCAGTAATTTGCACTTACGGGCAGCAGGTGGCAGGAACCTCCACTTTTAAAAGCTGTAATTTGCTCTGGCAGCAGTTGGCGGTGCCCTCCATTTTTAAAAGCTGTAATTTTCTCCTACGGGCAGCAGGTGGCGGTGCCCTCAATTTTCAAGAGCTGTAATTTGCTCATACAGGCAGCAGGTGGCGGTACCCTCCGTTTTTTAAGCTGTAATTTGCTCCTACGGGCAGCAGCTGGCGGTACCCTCCATTTTTAATGCGCCCCTACAGGCAGCAGGTGGTGGTACCCTCCGTTTTTAAAAGCTGTAATTTGCTCCTACGGGCTGCATGTGGCAGCGCACTCCGTTTTTAAAGCTGTAATTTGCTCCTACGGGCAGCAGGTGGCAGTACCCATGTTTTAAAAGCTGTAGTTTTTTCCTACGGGCAGCAGGGGGCGGTACCCTCCGTTTTTAAAGTTGTAATTTGCACCTACGGGCAGCAGGTGGCAGTACCCTCCGTTTTTAAAGTTGTAATTTGCACCTACGGGCAGCAGGTGGCAGTACCCTCCGTTTTTAAAGCTGTAATTTGCTCCTACGGGCAGCTGGTGGAGGTGCCCTCCGTATTTAAAGCTGTAATTTGCACTTACGGGCAGCAGGTGGCTGTACCCTCCGTTTTAAAAGCTGTAATTTGCTCCTGCCGGCAGCAGGTGGCGGTACCCTCCATTTTTAAAAGCTGTAATTTGCTCCTACGGGCTGCATGTGGCGGTGCCTTCCTTTCTTAAAAGCTGTAATTTGCTCCTATGGGCAGCAGGTGGCGGTAGCCTCTGTTTTCAAAAGCTGTAATTTGATCCTACGGGCAGCAGGTGGCGGTACCGCCGTTTTTAAAAGCTGTAATTTGCTCCTGCGGGCAGCAGTTGACGGTGCCATCTGTTTTTAATGCGCTCCTACAGGCAGCAGTTGGCGCTACCCTCCGTTTTTACAGCTGTAATTTGCAGCTACAGGCAGCAGGTGGCGGTACCCATGTTTTAACATCTGTAATTTGCTTCTACGGGCAGCAGGTGGTGGTACCCTCAGTTATTAAAGCTTTAATTTGCTTCTACGGGCAGCAGCTGGCGGTACCCTCCATTTTTAAAAGATGTAATATTCTCCGGGCAGCAGTTGGCGGTGCCCTCCGTTTTGAAAAGCTGTAATTTGCTCCTATGGGCAGCAGTGGCGGTGCCCTCCATTTTTAAAACTGTAATTTGCTCCTAAGGGCAGCAGGTGGCGGTGCCCTCCGTTTTTAAAGCTGTAATTTGCTCTTACGGGCAGCAGGTGGCGATACTCATGTTTTAAAAGCTGTAAATTGCTCCCAATGGCAGCAGGTGGTGGTGCCCACCATTTTAAAAAGCCTGTAATTTCGACTTACGGGCAGCAGGTGGCGGTGCCCTTCGTTTTTAAAAGCTGTAATTTGCTTCTATGGGCAGCAGGTGGCGGTGCCCTCCTTTTTTAAAAGCTGTAATTTGCCCCTACAGGCAGCAGGTGGTGGTACCCTCCGTTTTTAAAAGCTGTAATTTGCTCCTACGGGCTGCATGTGGCAGTGCACTCCGTTCTTAAAGCTGTAATTTGCTCCTACGGGCAGCAGGTGGCAGTACCCATGTTTTAAAAGCTGTAGTTTTTTCCTACGGGCAGCAGGGGGCGGTACCCTCCGTTTTTAAAGTTGTAATTTGCTCCTACGGGCTGCATGTGGCGGTGCCTTCCGTTTTTAAAAGCTGTAATTTGCTCCTATGGGCAGCAGGTGGCGGTAGCCTCTGTTTTCAAAAGCTGTAATTTGATCCTACGGGCAGCAGGTGGCGGTACCGCCGTTTTTAAAAGCTGTAATTTGCTCCTGCGGGCAGCAGTTGACGGTGCCCTCTGTTTTTAATGCGCTCCTACAGGCAGCAGTTGGCGCTACCCTCCGTTTTTACAGCTGTAATTTGCAGCTACAGGCAGCAGGTGGCGGTACCCATGTTTTAAAATCTGTAATTTGCTTCTACGGGCAGCAGGTGGCGGTACCCTCAGTTATTAAAGCTTTAATTTGCTTCTACGGGCAGCAGCTGGCGGTACCCTCCATTTTTAAAAGATGTAATATTCTCCGGGCAGCAGTTGGCCGTGCCCTCCGTTTTGAAAAGCTGTAATTTGCTCCTATGGGCAGCAGTGGCGGTGCCCTCCATTTTTAAAACTGTAATTTGCTCCTGCGGGCAGCAGTGGCGGTGCTCTCCGTTTTTAAAAGCTGTAATTTGCTCATACGGGCAGCAGGTGGCAGTAACCTCCGTTTTTAAAGTTGTAATTTGCACCTACGGGAAGCAGGTGGCAGTACCCTCCATTTTTAAAGCTGTAATTTGCTCCTACGGGCAGCAGGTGGCGGTGCCCTCCGTTTTTAAAGCTGTAATTTGCTCTTACGGGCAGCAGGTGGCGATACTCATGTTTTAAAAGCTGTAAATTGCTCCCAATGGCAGCAGGTGGTGGTGCCCACCATTTTAAAAAGCCTGTAATTTCCACTTACGGGCAGCAGGTGGCGGTGCCCTTCGTTTTTAAAAGCTGTAATTTGCTTCTATGGGCAGCAGGTGGCGGTGCCCTCCTTTTTTAAAAGCTGTAATTTGCCCCTACAGGCAGCAGGTGGCGACGCCCTCCGTTTTTAAAAGCTGTAATTTGCTCCTACAGGCAGCAGCTGGCGGTACCCTCAGTTTTTAATGCGCTCCTACAGGCAGCAGGTGGTGCTACCCTCGGTTTTTAAAGCTGTAATTTGCTTCTACAGGCAGCAGGAGGCGGAACCATGTTTTAAAATCTGTAATTTGCTTCTACGGGCAGAAGGTGGCGGTACCCTCCATTTTTAAAGCTGTAATTTGCTCTTAGGGGCAGCAGTAGGCGGTTCCCTCCATTTTTGAAAGCTGTAATTTGATCCTACGGGCAGCAGGTGGCGGTACCCATGTTTTAAAGGCTGTCATTTGCTCCTACGGGCAGCAGTGGCGGTGCTCTCCGTTTTTAAAAGCTGTAAATTGCTCCTACGGGCAGCAGGTGGCGGTGCCCACCATTTTAAAAAGCCTGTAATTTGCACTTACGGGCAGCAGGTGGCGGCGCCCTCTGTTTTTAAAAGCCTGTCATTTGCTCATACGGGCAGCAGGTGCCGGTGCACTTCATTTTTAAAAGCTGTAACTTGCCCCTACGGGCAGCAGGTGGCGGTGTGCTCCATTTTTAAAAGCTGTAATTTGCACTTACAGGCAGCAGATGGCGGCACCCTCCGTTTTTAAAAGCCTGTACCTTGCACGTACGGGCAGCCCGTGGCGGTGCCCATCGCTTTTAAAAGCTGTGATTTGCTCCTACGGGCAGCAGATGGCGGTGCCCTCCATTTTTAAAGCTGTAATTTGCACTTACGGGCAGCAGGTGGCGGTACCCTCCGTTTTTAAAAACTGTAATTTGCTCATACAGGCAGCAGGTGGCGGTGCCCTCCATTTTGAAAGCTGTAATTTGCTCCTACGTGCAGCAGGTGGCGTTACCCATGTTTTAAAGGCTGTAATTTGCTCCTACGGGCAGCAGTGGCGGTGTTCTCCGTTTCTAAAAGCAGTAACTTGCTCCTACGGGCAGCAGGTGGCGGTGTCCACCTTGTTAAAAGATGTAATTTGCTCCAACGGGCAGCAGCTGGCGGTACCCTCCGTTTTTAAAAGCTGTAATTTGCTCCTATGGGCAGCAAGTGGCGGTGTCCTCCGTTTTCAAGTGCAGTAATTTGCTCATACAGGCAGCAGGTGGCGGTACCCTCCGTTTTTAAAGTTGTACTTTGCACCTACGGGCAGCAGGTGGGGGTACCCTCCGTTTCTAAAGCTGTAATTTGCTTCTACGGGCAGCAGCTGGCAGTACCCTCCGTTTTTAAAGCTGTAATTTGCTAAAAACAGGCAGCAGGTGGCGGTACCCATGTTTTAAATGCTGTAATTTGCTCCTACGGGCAGCAGGTGGCGGTACCCTCCGTTGTTAAAAGCTGTAATTTGCTCCTACGGGCAGCAGGTGGTGGTGCCCACCGTTTTCAAGGCTTGTAATTTGCTCATACAGGCAGCAGGTGTCGGTACCCTCCGTTTTTAAAGTTGTAATTTGCAACTACGGGCAGCAGCTGGCGGTAACCTCCGTTTTTAATGCGCTCCTACAGGCTGCAGGTGGCGGTGCCCTCCGTTTTTAAAAGCTGTCATTTGCTCCTACAGGCTGCAGGTGGCGGTGCCCTCCATTTTTAAAAGCTGTAATTTGTTCATACGGGCAGCAGGTGGCAGTAACCTCCGTTTTTAAAGTTGTAATTTGCACCTACGGGCAGCAGGTGGCAGTACCCTCCATTTTTAAAGCTGTAATTTGCTCCTACGGGCAGTAGTGGTGGTTCCCTCCGTTTTTAAAGCTGTAATTTGCTCTTACGGGCAGCAGGTGGCGATACTCATGTTTTAAAAGCTGTAATTTGCTTCTACGGGCAGCAGGTGGTGGTACCCTCAGTTATTAAAGCTTTAATTTGCTTCTACGGGCAGCAGCTGGCGGTACCCTCCATTTTTAAAAGTTGTAATATTCTCCGGGCAGCAGTTGGCGGTGCCCTCCGTTTTGAAAAGCTGTAATTTACTCCTATGGGCAGCAGTGGCGGTGCCCTCCATTTTTAAAACTGTAATTTGCTCCTATGGGCAGCAGTGGCGGTGCCCTCTGTTTTTAAAGCTGTAATTTGCTCTTACGGGCAGCAGGTGGCGATACTCATGTTTTAAAAGCTGTAAATTGCTCCCAATGGCAGCAGGTGGTGGTGCCCACCATTTTAAAAAGCCTGTAATTTCCACTTACGGGCAGCAGGTGGCGGTGCCCTTCGTTTTTAAAAGCTGTAATTTGCTTCTATGGGCAGCAGGTGGTGGTGCCCATGTTTGAAAATGTGCAATTTGCTTCTACGGACAGCAGGTGGCGGTACCCTCCGTTTATAAAGCTGTAATTTGCTCCTAGGGGCAGCAGGTGTCGGTACCCTCCATTTTTAAAAGCTGTAATTTGCTCCGGGCAGCAGTTGGCGGTGCCCTCCGTTTTAAAAAGCTGTAATTTGCTCCTATGGGCAGCAGGTGGCGGTGCCCCCCATTTTTAAAACTGTAATTTGCTCCAACGGGCAGCAGGTGGCGGTACCAATGTTTTAAAGGCTGTAATTTGCTCCCACGGGCAGCAGTAGCAGTGCTCTCCATTTTTAAAAGCTGTAAATTGCTCCTACGGGCAGCACGTGGCGGTGACCCCCGTTTTAAAATGCCTGTAATTTGCACTTATGGGCAGCAGGTGGCGGCGCCCTTCGGTTTTAAATGCCTGTCATTTGCACTTATGGGCAGCAGGTGGTGGTGGCCTTCGTTTTTAAAAGCTGTAATTTGCTCCTACGGGCAGCAGTGGCGGTGCTCTCCGTTTTTAAAAGCTGTAAATTGCTACTACAGGCAGCAGGTGGCGACGCCCTCCGTTTTTAAAAGCTGTAATTTGCTCCTACAGGCAGCACCTAGCGGTACCCTCCGTTTTTAATGCGCTCCTACAGGCAGCAGGTGGTGCTACCCTCGGTTTTTAAAGCTGTAATTTGCTTCTACAGGCAGCAGGAGGCGGAACCATGTTTTAAAATCTGTAATTTGCTTCTACGGGCAGAAGGTGGCGGTACCCTCCATTTTTAAAGCTGTAATTTGCTCCTACGGGCAGCAGTAGGCGGTGCCCTCCATTTTTAAAAGCTGTAATTTGATCCTACGGGCAGCAGGTGGCGGTACCCATGTTTTAAAGGCTGTAATTTGCTCCTACGGGCAGCAGTGGCGGTGCTCTCCGTTTTTAAAAGCTGTAAATTGCTCCTACGGGCAGCAGGTGGCGGTGCCCACCATTTTAAAAAGCCTGTAATTTGCACTTACGGGCAGCAGGTGGCGGCGCCCTCTGTTTTTAAAAGCCTGTCATTTGCTCATACGGGCAGCAGGTGCCGGTGCACTTCATTTTTAAAAGCTGTAACTTGCCCCTACGGGCAGCAGGTGGCGGTGTGCTCCATTTTTAAAAGCTGTAATTTGCACTTACAGGCAGCAGATGGCGGCACCCTCCGTTTTTAAAAGCCTGTACTTTGCACGTACGGGCAGCCCGTGGCGGTGCCCATCGATTTTAAAATCTGTGATTTGCTCCTACGGGCAGCAGATGGCGGTGCCCTCCATTTTTAAAGCTGTAATTTGCACTTACGGGCAGCAGGTGGCGGTACCCTCCGTTTTTAAAAGCTGTAATTTGCTCATACAGGCAGCAGGTGGCGGTGCCCTCCATTTTGAAAGCTGTAATTTGCTCCTACGTGCAGCAGGTGGCGTTACCCATGTTTTAAAGGCTGTAATTTGCTCCTACGGGCAGCAGCTGGCTGTACCCTCCGTTTTTAAAAGCTGTAATTTGCTCCTACGGGCAGCAGGTGGCGGTACCCTCCGTTTTTAAAAGCTGTAATTTCCTCCTATGGGCAGCAAGTGGCCGAGTCCTCCGTTTTCAAGAGCAGTAATTTGCTCATACAGGCAGCAGGTGGCGGTACCCTCCGTTTTTAAAGTTGTACTTTGCACCTACGGGCAGCAGGTGGGGGTACCCTCCGTTTCTAAAGCTGTAATTTGCTTCTACGGGCAGCAGGTGGCAGTACCCTCCGTTTTTAAAGCTGTAATTTGCTAAAAACAGGCAGCAGGTGGCGGTACCCATGTTTTAAATGCTGTAATTTGCTCCTACGGGCAGCAGGTGGCGGTACCCTCCGTTTTTAAAAGCTGTAATTTGCTCCTACGGGCAGCAGGTGGTGGTGCCCACCGTTTTCAAGGCTTGTAATTTGCTCATACAGGCAGCAGGTGTCGGTACCCTCCGTTTTTAAAGTTGTAATTTGCACCTACGGGCAGCAGGTGGCAGTACCCATCATTTTTAAAACTGTAATTTGCTCCTACGGGCAGCAGCTGGCGGTAACCTCCGTTTTTAATGCGCTCCTACAGGCTGCAGGTGGCGGTGCACTCCGTTTTTAAAAGCTGTCATTTGCTCCTACAGGCTGCAGGTGGCGGTGCCCTCCGTTTTTAAAAGCTGTAATTTGTTCATACGGGCAGCAGGTGGCAGTAACCTCCGTTTTTAAAGTTGTAATTTGCACCTACGGGCAGCAGGTGGCAGTACCCTCCATTTTTAAAGCTGTAATTTGCTCCTACGGGCTGTAGTGGCGTTTCCCTCCGTTTTTAAAGCTGTAATTTGCTCTTACGGGCAGCAGGTGGCGATACTCATGTTTTAAAAGCTGTAAATTGCTCCCAATGACAGCAGGTGGCGGTGCCCACCATTTTAAAAAGCCTGTAATTTCCACTTACGGGCAGCAGGTGGCGGAGCCCTTCGTTTTTAAAAGCTGTAATTTGCTTCTATGGGCAGCAGGTGGCGGTACCCTCCGTTTTTAAAAGCTGTAATTTGCTCCTATGGGCAGCAGGTGGCGGTGTCCTCCGTTTTCAAGAGCAGTAATTTGCTCATACAGGAAGCAGGTGGCGGTACCCTCCGTTTTTAAAGTTATAATTTGCACCTACGGGCAGCAGGTGGCAGTACCCTCCGTTTCTAAAGCTGTAATTTGCTTCTACGGGCAGCAGCTGGCGGTACCCTCCGTTTTTAAAGCTGTAATTTGCTCCTACAGGCAGCAGGTGGCGGTACCCATGTTTTAAATGCTGTAATCTGCTCCTACGTGCAACAGGGGGCGGTACCCTCCGTTTTTAAAAGTTGTAATTTGCTCCTACGGGCAGCAGGTGGCGGTGCCCACCGTTTTGAAGGCTTGTAATTTGCTCATACAGGCAGCAGGTGTCGGTACCCTACGTTTTTAAAGTTGTAATTTGCACCTACGGGCAGCAGGTGGCAGTACCCTTCATTTTTAAAACTGTAATTTGCTCCTACAGGCTGCAGGTGGCGGTGCCCTCCGTTTTTAAAAGCTGTAATTTGCTCCTACGGTCAGCAGGTGGCGGTGCCCTCCATTTTTAAAAGCTGTAATTTGCTCCTACGGGCAGCAGGTGGCGGTGCCCTCCGTTTTAAAAGCTGTTTTTGCTCCAACGGGCAGCAGGTGGCGGTACCCTCCGTTTTAAAAGCTGTAATTTGCTCCTACGGGCAGCAGGTGGCGGTGCCCTCCGTTTTAAAATCTGTAATTTGCACCTACGGGCAGCAGGTGGCGGTGCCCTCCGTTTTTAAAGCTGTAATTTGCTCTTACGGGCAGCAAGTGGCGGTGCCCTCCGTTTTCAAGGCCTGTAATTTGCTCATACAGGCAGCAGTTGGCGGTACCCTCCGTTTTTAAAAGCTGTTATTTGCTCCAATGTGCAGCAGGTGGCGTTGCCCTCCGTTTTTAAAAGCTGTAATTTGCTCCTACAGGTAGCAGGTGGCGGTGCTCTCCATTTGCAAAAGCCTGTAATTTGCTCCTACAGGCTGCTGGTGGCGGTGCCCTCCAGTTTTAAAAGCTGTAATTTGCTCCTACGGGCAGCAGCTGGCGGTTACCTCCGTTTTTAAAAGCTGTAATTTGCACTTACGGGCAGCAGATGGCGGCGCCCTCAGTTTTGAAAGCTGTACTTTGCTCCTACGGGCAGCAGGTGGCAGTGCTCATCGTTTTAAAAAGCCTGTAATTTGCTCCGAAAGGCTGCAGGTGCTGGTGCCCTCCATTTTTAAAAGCTGTAAGTTGCTCCTACGGACAGCAGGTGGCGGTGCCCTCCGTTTTAAAAGTGTTATTTGATCCTACTGGCAGCAGGTGGCGGTACCATCCGTTTTTAAAGCTGTAATTTGCTCCTACAGGCAGCAGTTGGCGGTGCCCTCCGTTTTAAAATCTGTAATTTGCACCTACGGGCAGCAGTTGGCGGTACCGTCCGTTTTTAAAGCTGTAATTTGCTCTTCCGGGCAGCAGGTGGCGGTGCCCTCCGTTTTCAAGGCCTGTAATTTGCTCATACAGGCAGCAGTTGGCGGTACCCTCCGTTTTTAAAGTTGTAATTTGCACCTACAGGCATCAGGTGGCAGTACCCTCCATTTTTACAAGCCTGTAATTTGCTCCTACAGGCTGCCGGCGGCGGTGCCCTCCGTTTATAAAAGCTGTAATTTGCTCCTACGGGCAGCAGTTGGCGGTGCCCTCCTTTTTAAAAGCTGTTTTTGCACCTACGGGCAGCAGGTGGCGGTGCCCTTCACTTTTAAAGCTGTAATATGCTCCTACGGGCAGCAGGTGGCGGTGCCCTCCATTTTAAACTCTGTAATTTGCTCCTACAGCCAGCAGCTGGCGCTACCCTCCGTTTTTAATGCGCTCCTACAGGCAGCAGGTGGCGGTACCCTCCGCTTTAAAAGCTGTCATTTGCTCCTACGGGTAGCAGGTGGCGGTACCCATGTTTTAATAGCTGTAATTTGCTCCTATGGGCAGCAGGTGGCGGTACGTTCCATTTTTAAAATCTGTAATTTGCACTTACGGGCAGCAGGTGGCGGTAACCTCCGTATTTAAAAGCTGTAAATTGCTCCGGGCAGCAGTTGGCGGCGCCCTCCGTTTTTAAAAGCTGTAATTTGCTCCTATAGGTAGCAGGTGTCAGTACCCTCCGTTTTTAAAAGCTGTAATTGGCTCCTACGGGCAGCAGGTGGCGGTTGCCTCAGTTTTTAAAAGATGTAATTTGCTCCTACGGGCAGCAGGTGGCGGTACCCTCCGTTTTTAATGCGCTCCTACAGGCAGCAGGTGGCGGTACCCTCCATTTTTAAAGCTGTAATTTGCTCAAAAGGGCAGCAGGTGGCAGTATCCATGTTTTAAAAGCTGTAATTTTTTCCTACGGGCAGCAGGGGGCGGTACCCTCCGTTTTTAAAAGCTGTAATTTGATCATACGGTCAGCAGGTGGCAGTACCCTCCGTTTTTAAAGTTGTAATTTGCACCTACGGGAAGCAGCTGGCAGTACCCTCCGTTTTTAAAGCTGTAATTTGCTCCTACGGGCAGCAGGTGGCGGTGCCCTCCCTTTTAAAATCTGTAATTTGCAACTACGGGCAGCAGGTGGCAGTGCCCTCCATTTTTAAAAGATGTAATTTGCTCCTATGGGCAGCAGGTGGCGGTGCCCTCTGTTTTCAAGAGCTGTAATTTGCTCATACAGGCAGCAGCTGGTGGTACCCTCTGTTTTTAATGCTCTCCTACAGGCAGCAGGTGGCGCTACCCTCCGTTTTTAAAGCTGTAATTTGCCGCTACAAGCAGCAGGTGGCGCTACCCATGTTTTAAAATCTGTAATTTGCTTCTACGGGCAGCAGCTGGCGGTACCCTGAGTTATTAAAGCTTTAATTTGCTCCTAGGGGCAGCAGCTGGCGGTACCCTCCACTTTTAAAAGCTGTAATTTTCTCCGGGCAGCAGTTGGCGGTGGCCTCCGTTTTTAAAAGCTGTAATTTGCTCCTACGGGCAGCAGGTGGCGGTGCCCTCCGTTTTTAAAAGCTGTAATTTGCTCATACGGGCAGCAGGTGGCAGTAACCTCCGTTTTTAAAGTTGTAATTTGCACGTACGGGCAGCAGGTGGCAGCACCCCCCATTTTTAAAGCTGTAATTTGCTCCTACGGGCAGCAGGTGGCGGTGCCCTCCGTTTTTAAAGCTGTAATTTGCTCTTATGGGCAGCAGGTGGCGGTGCGCTTCGTTTTTAAAAGCTGTAATTTGCTTCTACGGGCAGCAGGTGGCGGTGCCCTCCTTTTATAAAAGCTGTAATTTGCTCCTACAGGCAGCAGGTGGCGACGCCCTCCGTTTTTAAAAGCTGTAATTCGCTCCTACAGGCAGCAGGTGGCGGTACCCTCCGTTTTTAATGCGCTCCTACAGGCAGCAGGTGGCACTACCCTCCGTTTTTAACGGTGTAATTTGCTCCTACAGGCAACAGGTGGCGGTACCCATGTTTGAAAATGTGTAATTTGCTTCTACGGGCAGCAGGTGGCGGTGCCCCCCATTTTTAAAACTGTAATTTGCTCCTACGGGCAGCAGCTGGCGGTTACCTCCGTTTTTAATGCGCTCCTACAGGCTGCAGGTGGCGGTGCCCTCCGTTTTTAAAAGCTGTAATTTGCTCCTACAGGCTGCAGGTGGCGGTGCTCTCCGTTTTTAAAAGCTGTAATTTGCTCCTACGGTCAGCAGGTGGCGGTGCCCTCCATTTTTAAAAGCTGTAATTTGCTCCTACGGGCAGCAGGTGGCGGTGCTCTCCGTTTTAAAAGCTGTTTTTGCTCCTACGGGCTGCAGGTGGCGGGACCCTCCGTTTTAAAAGCTGTAATTTGCTCCTACGGGCAGCAGGTGGCTCTAACCTCCGTTTTTAATGAGCTCCTACAGGCAGCAGTTGGTGGTACCCTCCGTTTTTAAAGCTGTCATTTGCTCCTACGGGCAGCAGGTGGCGGTACCCATGCTTTAAAAGCTGTAATTTGCTCCTATTGGCAGCAGGTGGCGGTACCTTCCATTTTTAAAATCAGTAATTTGCACTTACGGGCAGCAGGTGGCAGGAACCTCCACTTTTAAAAGCTGTAATTTGCTCCGGCAGCAGTTGGTGGTGCCCTCCGTTTTTAAAAGCTGTAATTTTCTCCTACGGGCAGCAGGTGGCGGTGCCCTCAATTTTCAAGAGCTGTAATTTGCTCATACAGGCAGCAGGTGGCGGTGCGCTTCATTTTTAAAAGCTGTAATTTGCTCCTACGGGCTGCATGTGGCGGTGCCTTCCGTTTTTAAAAGCTGTAATTTGCTCCTACGGGCAGCAGGTGGCGGTAGCCTCTGTTTTCAAAAGCCGTAATTTGATCCTACGGGCAGCAGGTGGCGGTACCGCCGTTTTTAAAAGCTGTAATTTGCTCTTGCGGGCAGCAGGTGGTGGTGCCCTCTGTTTTTAATGCGCTCCTACAGCCAGCAGTTGGCGCTACCCTCCGTTTTTACAGCTGTAATTTGCAGCTAGAGGCAGCAGGTGGCGGTACCCATGTTTTAAAATCTGTAATTTGCTTCTACGGGCAGCAGGTGGCGGTACCCTCAGTTATTAAAGCTTTAATTTGCTTCTACGGGCAGCAGCTGGCGGTACCCTCCATTTTTAAAAGATGTAATATTCTCCGGGCAGCAGTTGGCGGTGCCCTCCGTTTTGAAAAGCTGTAATTTGCTCCTATGGGCAGCAGTGGCGGTGCCATCCATTTTTAAAACTGTAATTTGCTCCTGCGGGCAGCAGTGGCGGTGCTCTCCGTTTTTAAAAGATGTAATTTGCTCATACGGGCAGCAGGTGGCAGTAACCTCCGTTTTTAAAGTTGTAATTTGCACCTACGGGAAGCAGGTGGCAGTACCCTCCATTTTTAAAGCTGTAATTTGCTCCTACGGGCAGCAGGTGGCGGTGCCCTCCGTTTTTAAAGCTGTAATTTGCTCTTACGGGCAGCAGAAGGCGATACTCATGTTTTAAAAGCAGTAAATTGCTCCCAATGGCAGCAGGTGGTGGTGCCCACCATTTTAAAAAGCCTGTAATTTCCACTTACGGGCAGCAGGTGGCGGTGCCCTTCGTTTTTAAAAGCTGTAATTTGCTTCTATGGGCAGCAGGTGGCGGTGCCCTCCTTTTTTAAAAGCTGTAATTTGCCCCTACAGGCAGCAGGTGGCGGTGCCCTCCGTTTTTAAAAGCTGTAATTTGCACTTTCGGGCAGCAGATGGCGGCGCCCTCGGTTTTTAAAGCTGTAATTTGCTCCTACGGGCAGCAGGTGGCGGTGCTCTCTGTTTTTAAAAGCCTGTAATTTGCTACTACAGGCTGCAGGTGGCGGTGCCCTCCGTTTTTAAAAGCTGTAATTTGCTCCTACGGGCAGCACGTGGCGGTGCCCTCCGTTTTAAAAGCTGTTATTTGCTCCTACGGGCAGCAGGTGGCGGTACACTCCATTTTTAGAAGCTGTAATTTGCTCCTACGGGCAGCAGGTGGCGGTGCTCTAAGTTTTTAAAAGCTGTAATTTGCCCCTACGGGCAGCAGGTGGCGGTGCGCTCCATTTTAAAAGCTATAATTTGCACTTACGGGCAGCAGGTGGCGGTGCCCTCTGTTTTAAAATCTGTAATTTGCACCTATGGGCAGCAAGTGGCGGTGCCCTCCGTTTTTAAAGCTGTAATTTGCTCTTACGGGCAGCAGGTGGCGGTGCCCTCTGTTTTCAAGGCCTGTAATTTGCTCATACAGGCAGCAGGTGGCGGTACCCTCCGTTTTTAAAGTTGTAATTTGCACCTTCAGGCAGCAGGTGGCAGTACCCTCCATTTTTAAAAGCCTGTAATTAGCTCCTACAGGCAGCAGTTGGCGGTGCCCTCCGTTTTAAAAGCTGTTTTTGCACCTACGGGAAGCAGGTGGCAGTACCCTCTGTTTTTAAAGCTGTAATTTGATCCTACGGGCAGCAGGTGGCGGTGCCCTCCGTTTTTAAAAGCTGTAATTTGCTCCTACGGGCAGCAGGTGGCGGTACCCTCTGTTTTTAAAAGCTGTAATTTGCTCCTACGGGCAGCAGGTGGCGGTACCCTCTGTCTTTAAAAGCTGAAATTTGCTCCTACGGGCAGCAGGTGGCGGTGCCCTCCGTTTTCAAGAGCTGTAATTTGCTCATACAGGCAGCAGGTGGCGATACCCTCCATTTTTAAAGTTGTAATTTGCAACTCCGGGCAGCAGGTGGCAGTACCCTCCGTTTTTAAAGCTGTAATTTGCTCCTACGGGCAGCAGCTGGCGGTACCCTCCGTTTTTAAAGATGTAATTTGCTCCTACACGCAGCAGTTGGCGGTACCCATGTTTTAAAAGCTGTAATGTGCTTCTACGGGCAGCAGGTGGCAGTACCTTCCGTTTTAAAAGCTGTAATTTGCTCCTACAGGCTGCAGGTGGCGGTGCACTCCGTTTTTAAAAGCTGTCATTTGCTCCTACAGGCTGCAGGTGGCGGTGCCCTCCGTTTTTAAAAGCTGTAATTTGTTCATACGGGCAGCAGGTGGCAGTAACCTCCGTTTTTAAAGTTGTAATTTGCACCTACGGGCAGCAGGTGGCAGTACCCTCCATTTTTAAAGCTGTAATTTGCTCCTACGGGCTGTAGTGGCGTTTCCCTCCGTTTTTAAAGCTGTAATTTGCTCTTACGGGCAGCAGGTGGCGATACTCATGTTTTAAAAGCTGTAAATTGCTCCCAATGACAGCAGGTGGCGGTGCCCACCATTTTAAAAAGCCTGTAATTTCCACTTACGGGCAGCAGGTGGCGGAGCCCTTCGTTTTTAAAAGCTGTAATTTGCTTCTATGGGCAGCAGGTGGCGGTACCCTCCGTTTTTAAAAGCTGTAATTTGCTCCTATGGGCAGCAGGTGGCGGTGTCCTCCGTTTTCAAGAGCAGTAATTTGCTCATACAGGCAGCAGGTGGCGGTACCCTCCGTTTTTAAAGTTATAATTTGCACCTACGGGCAGCAGGTGGCAGTACCCTCCGTTTCTAAAGCTGTAATTTGCTTCTACGGGCAGCAGCTGGCGGTACCCTCCGTTTTTAAAGCTGTAATTTGCTCCTACAGGCAGCAGGTGGCGGTACCCATGTTTTAAATGCTGTAATCTGCTCCTACGTGCAACAGGGGGCGGTACCCTCCGTTTTTAAAAGTTGTAATTTGCTCCTACGGGCAGCAGGTGGCGGTGCCCACCGTTTTGAAGGCTTGTAATTTGCTCATACAGGCAGCAGGTGTCGGTACCCTACGTTTTTAAAGCTGTAATTTGCACCTACGGGCAGCAGGTGGCAGTACCCTTCATTTTTCAAACTGTAATTTGCTCCTACAGGCTGCAGGTGGCGGTGCCCTCCGTTTTTAAAAGCTGTAATTTGCTCCTACGGTCAGCAGGTGGCGGTGCCCTCCATTTTTAAAAGCTGTAATTTGCTCCTACGGGCAGCAGGTGGCGGTCCCCTCCGTTTTAAAAGCTGTTTTTGCTCCAACGGGCAGCAGGTGGCGGTACCCTCCGTTTTAAAAGCTGTAATTTGCTCCTACGGGCAGCAGGTGGCGGTGCCCTCCGTTTTAAAATCTGTAATTTGCACCTACGGGCAGCAGGTGGCGGTGCCCTCCGTTTTTAAAGCTGTAATTTGCTCTTACGGGCAGCAAGTGGCGGTGCCCTCCGTTTTCAAGGCCTGTAATTTGCTCATACAGGCAGCAGTTGGCGGTACCCTCCGTTTTTAAAAGCTGTTATTTGCTCCAATGTGCAGCAGGTGGCGTTGCCCTCCGTTTTTAAAAGCTGTAATTTGCTCCTACAGGTAGCAGGTGGCGGTGCTCTCCATTTGCAAAAGCCTGTAATTTGCTCCTACAGGCTGCTGGTGGCGGTGCCCTCCAGTTTTAAAAGCTGTAATTTGCTCCTACGGGCAGCAGCTGGCGGTTACCTCCGTTTTTAAAAGCTGTAATTTGCACTTACGGGCAGCAGATGGCGGCGCCCTCAGTTTTGAAAGCTGTACTTTGCTCCTACGGGCAGCAGGTGGCAGTGCTCATCGTTTTAAAAAGCCTGTAATTTGCTCCGAAAGGCTGCAGGTGCTGGTGCCCTCCATTTTTAAAAGCTGTAAGTTGCTCCTACGGACAGCAGGTGGCGGTGCCCTCCGTTTTAAAAGTGTTATTTGATCCTACTGGCAGCAGGTGGCGGTACCATCCGTTTTTAAAGCTGTAATTTGCTCCTACAGGCAGCAGTTGGCGGTGCCCTCCGTTTTAAAATCTGTAATTTGCACCTACGGGCAGCAGTTGGCGGTACCGTCCGTTTTTAAAGCTGTAATTTGCTCTTCCGGGCAGCAGGTGGCGGTGCCCTCCGTTTTCAAGGCCTGTAATTTGCTCATACAGGCAGCAGTTGGCGGTACCCTCCGTTTTTAAAGTTGTAATTTGCACCTACAGGCATCAGGTGGCAGTACCCTCCATTTTTACAAGCCTGTAATTTGCTCCTACAGGCTGCCGGCGGCGGTGCCCTCCGTTTATAAAAGCTGTAATTTGCTCCTACGGGCAGCAGTTGGCGGTGCCCTCCTTTTTAAAAGCTGTTTTTGCACCTACGGGCAGCAGGTGGCGGTGCCCTTCACTTTTAAAGCTGTAATATGCTCCTACGGGCAGCAGGTGGCGGTGCCCTCCATTTTAAACTCTGTAATTTGCTCCTACAGCCAGCAGCTGGCGCTACCCTCCGTTTTTAATGCGCTCCTACAGGCAGCAGGTGGCGGTACCCTCCGCTTTAAAAGCTGTCATTTGCTCCTACGGGTAGCAGGTGGCGGTACCCATGTTTTAATAGCTGTAATTTGCTCCTATGGGCAGCAGGTGGCGGTACGTTCCATTTTTAAAATCTGTAATTTGCACTTACGGGCAGCAGGTGGCGGTAACCTCCGTATTTAAAAGCTGTAAATTGCTCCGGGCAGCAGTTGGCGGCGCCCTCCGTTTTTAAAAGCTGTAATTTGCTCCTATAGGTAGCAGGTGTCAGTACCCTCCGTTTTTAAAAGCTGTAATTGGCTCCTACGGGCAGCAGGTGGCGGTTGCCTCAGTTTTTAAAAGATGTAATTTGCTCCTACGGGCAGCAGGTGGCGGTACCCTCCGTTTTTAATGCGCTCCTACAGGCAGCAGGTGGCGGTACCCTCCATTTTTAAAGCTGTAATTTGCTCAAAAGGGCAGCAGGTGGCAGTATCCATGTTTTAAAAGCTGTAATTTTTTCCTACGGGCAGCAGGGGGCGGTACCCTCCGTTTTTAAAAGCTGTAATTTGATCATACGGTCAGCAGGTGGCAGTACCCTCCGTTTTTAAAGTTGTAATTTGCACCTACGGGAAGCAGCTGGCAGTACCCTCCGTTTTTAAAGCTGTAATTTGCTCCTACGGGCAGCAGGTGGCGGTGCCCTCCCTTTTAAAATCTGTAATTTGCAACTACGGGCAGCAGGTGGCAGTGCCCTCCATTTTTAAAAGATGTAATTTGCTCCTATGGGCAGCAGGTGGCGGTGCCCTCTGTTTTCAAGAGCTGTAATTTGCTCATACAGGCAGCAGCTGGTGGTACCCTCTGTTTTTAATGCTCTCCTACAGGCAGCAGGTGGCGCTACCCTCCGTTTTTAAAGCTGTAATTTGCCGCTACAAGCAGCAGGTGGCGCTACCCATGTTTTAAAATCTGTAATTTGCTTCTACGGGCAGCAGCTGGCGGTACCCTGAGTTATTAAAGCTTTAATTTGCTCCTAGGGGCAGCAGCTGGCGGTACCCTCCACTTTTAAAAGCTGTAATTTTCTCCGGGCAGCAGTTGGCGGTGGCCTCCGTTTTTAAAAGCTGTAATTTGCTCCTACGGGCAGCAGGTGGCGGTGCCCTCCGTTTTTAAAAGCTGTAATTTGCTCATACGGGCAGCAGGTGGCAGTAACCTCCGTTTTTAAAGTTGTAATTTGCACGTACGGGCAGCAGGTGGCAGCACCCCCCATTTTTAAAGCTGTAATTTGCTCCTACGGGCAGCAGGTGGCGGTGCCCTCCGTTTTTAAAGCTGTAATTTGCTCTTATGGGCAGCAGGTGGCGGTGCGCTTCGTTTTTAAAAGCTGTAATTTGCTTCTACGGGCAGCAGGTGGCGGTGCCCTCCTTTTATAAAAGCTGTAATTTGCTCCTACAGGCAGCAGGTGGCGACGCCCTCCGTTTTTAAAAGCTGTAATTCGCTCCTACAGGCAGCAGGTGGCGGTACCCTCCGTTTTTAATGCGCTCCTACAGGCAGCAGGTGGCACTACCCTCCGTTTTTAACGGTGTAATTTGCTCCTACAGGCAACAGGTGGCGGTACCCATGTTTGAAAATGTGTAATTTGCTTCTACGGGCAGCAGGTGGCGGTGCCCCCCATTTTTAAAACTGTAATTTGCTCCTACGGGCAGCAGCTGGCGGTTACCTCCGTTTTTAATGCGCTCCTACAGGCTGCAGGTGGCGGTGCCCTCCGTTTTTAAAAGCTGTAATTTGCTCCTACAGGCTGCAGGTGGCGGTGCTCTCCGTTTTTAAAAGCTGTAATTTGCTCCTACGGTCAGCAGGTGGCGGTGCCCTCCATTTTTAAAAGCTGTAATTTGCTCCTACGGGCAGCAGGTGGCGGTGCTCTCCGTTTTAAAAGCTGTTTTTGCTCCTACGGGCTGCAGGTGGCGGGACCCTCCGTTTTAAAAGCTGTAATTTGCTCCTACGGGCAGCAGGTGGCTCTAACCTCCGTTTTTAATGAGCTCCTACAGGCAGCAGTTGGTGGTACCCTCCGTTTTTAAAGCTGTCATTTGCTCCTACGGGCAGCAGGTGGCGGTACCCATGCTTTAAAAGCTGTAATTTGCTCCTATTGGCAGCAGGTGGCGGTACCTTCCATTTTTAAAATCAGTAATTTGCACTTACGGGCAGCAGGTGGCAGGAACCTCCACTTTTAAAAGCTGTAATTTGCTCCGGCAGCAGTTGGTGGTGCCCTCCGTTTTTAAAAGCTGTAATTTTCTCCTACGGGCAGCAGGTGGCGGTGCCCTCAATTTTCAAGAGCTGTAATTTGCTCATACAGGCAGCAGGTGGCGGTGCGCTTCATTTTTAAAAGCTGTAATTTGCTCCTACGGGCTGCATGTGGCGGTGCCTTCCGTTTTTAAAAGCTGTAATTTGCTCCTACGGGCAGCAGGTGGCGGTAGCCTCTGTTTTCAAAAGCCGTAATTTGATCCTACGGGCAGCAGGTGGCGGTACCGCCGTTTTTAAAAGCTGTAATTTGCTCTTGCGGGCAGCAGGTGGTGGTGCCCTCTGTTTTTAATGCGCTCCTACAGCCAGCAGTTGGCGCTACCCTCCGTTTTTACAGCTGTAATTTGCAGCTAGAGGCAGCAGGTGGCGGTACCCATGTTTTAAAATCTGTAATTTGCTTCTACGGGCAGCAGGTGGCGGTACCCTCAGTTATTAAAGCTTTAATTTGCTTCTACGGGCAGCAGCTGGCGGTACCCTCCATTTTTAAAAGATGTAATATTCTCCGGGCAGCAGTTGGCGGTGCCCTCCGTTTTGAAAAGCTGTAATTTGCTCCTATGGGCAGCAGTGGCGGTGCCATCCATTTTTAAAACTGTAATTTGCTCCTGCGGGCAGCAGTGGCGGTGCTCTCCGTTTTTAAAAGATGTAATTTGCTCATACGGGCAGCAGGTGGCAGTAACCTCCGTTTTTAAAGTTGTAATTTGCACCTACGGGAAGCAGGTGGCAGTACCCTCCATTTTTAAAGCTGTAATTTGCTCCTACGGGCAGCAGGTGGCGGTGCCCTCCGTTTTTAAAGCTGTAATTTGCTCTTACGGGCAGCAGAAGGCGATACTCATGTTTTAAAAGCAGTAAATTGCTCCCAATGGCAGCAGGTGGTGGTGCCCACCATTTTAAAAAGCCTGTAATTTCCACTTACGGGCAGCAGGTGGCGGTGCCCTTCGTTTTTAAAAGCTGTAATTTGCTTCTATGGGCAGCAGGTGGCGGTGCCCTCCTTTTTTAAAAGCTGTAATTTGCCCCTACAGGCAGCAGGTGGCGGTGCCCTCCGTTTTTAAAAGCTGTAATTTGCACTTTCGGGCAGCAAATGGCGGCGCCCTCGGTTTTTAAAGCTGTAATTTGCTCCTACGGGCAGCAGGTGGCGGTGCTCTCTGTTTTTAAAAGCCTGTAATTTGCTACTACAGGCTGCAGGTGGCGGTGCCCTCCGTTTTTAAAAGCTGTAATTTGCTCCTACGGGCAGCACGTGGCGGTGCCCTCCGTTTTAAAAGCTGTTATTTGCTCCTACGGGCAGCAGGTGGCGGTACACTCCATTTTTAGAAGCTGTAATTTGCTCCTACGGGCAGCAGGTGGCGGTGCTCTAAGTTTTTAAAAGCTGTAATTTGCCCCTACGGGCAGCAGGTGGCGGTGCGCTCCATTTTAAAAGCTATAATTTGCACTTACGGGCAGCAGGTGGCGGTGCCCTCTGTTTTAAAATCTGTAATTTGCACCTATGGGCAGCAAGTGGCGGTGCCCTCCGTTTTTAAAGCTGTAATTTGCTCTTACGGGCAGCAGGTGGCGGTGCCCTCTGTTTTCAAGGCCTGTAATTTGCTCATACAGGCAGCAGGTGGCGGTACCCTCCGTTTTTAAAGTTGTAATTTGCACCTTCAGGCAGCAGGTGGCAGTACCCTCCATTTTTAAAAGCCTGTAATTAGCTCCTACAGGCAGCAGTTGGCGGTGCCCTCCGTTTTAAAAGCTGTTTTTGCACCTACGGGAAGCAGGTGGCAGTACCCTCTGTTTTTAAAGCTGTAATTTGATCCTACGGGCAGCAGGTGGCGGTGCCCTCCGTTTTTAAAAGCTGTAATTTGCTCCTACGGGCAGCAGGTGGCGGTACCCTCTGTTTTTAAAAGCTGTAATTTGCTCCTACGGGCAGCAGGTGGCGGTACCCTCTGTCTTTAAAAGCTGAAATTTGCTCCTACGGGCAGCAGGTGGCGGTGCCCTCCGTTTTCAAGAGCTGTAATTTGCTCATACAGGCAGCAGGTGGCGATACCCTCCATTTTTAAAGTTGTAATTTGCAACTCCGGGCAGCAGGTGGCAGTACCCTCCGTTTTTAAAGCTGTAATTTGCTCCTACGGGCAGCAGCTGGCGGTACCCTCCGTTTTTAAAGATGTAATTTGCTCCTACACGCAGCAGTTGGCGGTACCCATGTTTTAAAAGCTGTAATGTGCTTCTACGGGCAGCAGGTGGCAGTACCTTCCGTTTTAAAAGCTGTAATTTGCTCCTACGAGTAGCAGGTGGCGGTCCCCTCCATTTTCAAAACTGTAATTTGCTCCAGGCAGAAGCTGGCGGAACACTCCGTTTTTAAAGCTCTAAGTTGCTCCTACAGGCAGCAGGTGTCGGTACCCATGTTTTAAAAGCTGTAATTTTGTTCCTAATGGCAGCAGGTGGCGGTGCCCACCGTTTAAAAAAGCCTGTAATTTGCGCTTAAGGGCAGTAGGTGGCGGTGCCCTCCGTTTTTAAAAGCCTGTAATTTGCACTTATGGGCAGCAGGTGGCAGTGCCCTCCGTTTTTAAAAGCTGTAATTTGCATTTACGGGCAGCAGATGGCGGCACCCTCCGTTTTTAAAAGCTGTAATTTGCTCCTACAGGCAGCAGGTGGCGGTGCTCTCCATTTTTAAAAGCCTGTAATTTGCTCCTACGGGCAGCAGGTGGCGGTACCCTCTGTCTTTAAAAGCTGAAATTTGCTCCTACGGGCAGCAGGTGGCGGTGCCCTCCGTTTTCAAGAGCTGTAATTTGCTCATACAGGCAGCAGGTGGCGATACCCTCCATTTTTAAAGTTGTAATTTGCAACTCCGGGCAGCAGGTGGCAGTACCCTCCGTTTTTAAAGCTGTAATTTGCTCCTACGGGCAGCAGCTGGCGGTACCCTCCGTTTTTAAAGCTGTAATTTGCTCCTACACGCAGCAGTTGGCGGTACCCATGTTTTAAAAGCTGTAATGTGCTTCTACGGGCAGCAGGTGGCAGTACCTTCCGTTTTAAAAGCTGTAATTTGCTCCTACGAGCAGCAGGTGGCGGTCCCCTCCATTTTCAAAACTGTAATTTGCTCCAGGCAGCAGCTGGCGGTACACTCCGTTTTTAAAGCTCTAAGTTGCTCCTACAGGCAGCAGGTGTCGGTACCCATGTTTTAAAAGCTGTAATTTTGTTCCTAAGGGCAGCAGGTGGCGGTGCCCACCGTTTAAATAAGCCTGTAATTTGCGCTTAAGGGCAGTAGGTGGCGGTGCCCTCCGTTTTTAAAAGCCTGTAATTTGCACTTATGGGCAGCAGGTGGCAGTGCCCTCCGTTTTTAAAAGCTGTAATTTGCATTTACGGGCAGCAGATGGCGACACCCTCCGTTTTTAAAAGCTGTAATTTGCTCCTACAGGCAGCAGGTGGCGGTGCTCTCCATTTTTAAAAGCTGTAATTTGCACTTACGGGCAGCAGATGGCGGCGCCCTCGGTTTTTAAAACTGTAATTTGCTCCTACGGGCAGCAGGTGGCGGTGGCCTCAGTTTTAAAAGCTGTTATTTGCTCCTAGGGGCAGCAGGTGGCAGTACCCCCCGTTTTTAAAGCTGTAATTTGCAACTACGGGCAGCAGGTGGCGGTACCCATGTTTTAAAAGCTGTAATTTGCTCCTAAGGGCGGCAGGTGGCGGTGCCCACCGTTTTAAAAAGCTTCTAATTTGCACTTAAGGGCAGTAGGTGGCGGTGCCCTCCGTTTTTAAAAGCTGTAAGTTGCATTTACGGGCAGCAGATGGCGGTACCCTCCACTTTTAAAAGCTGTAATTTTCTCCGGGCAGCAGTTGGCGGTGCCCTCCGTTTTTAAAAGCTGTAATTTGCTCCTATGTGCAGCAGTGGCGGTGCCCTCCATTTTTAAAACTGTAATTTGCTCCTACGGGCAGCAGTGGCGGTGCCCTCCGTTTTTAAAAGCTGTAATTTGCTCATACGGGCAGCAGGTGGCAGTAACCTCCGTTTTTAAAGTTGTAATTTGCACCTACGGGAAGCAGGTGGCAGTACCCTCCATTTTTAAAGCTGTAATTTGCTCCTACAGGCAGCAGGAGGCGGTGCCCTCCGTTTTTAAAGCTGTAATTTGCTCTTATGGGCAGCAGGTGGCGATACTCATGTTTTAAAAGCTGTAAATTGCTCCCAATGGCAGCAGGTGGCGGTGCCCACCATTTTAAAAAGCCTGTAATTTCCACTTACGGGCAGCAGGTGGCGGTGCCCTTCGTTTTTAAAAGCTGTAATTTGCTTCTATGGGCAGCAGGTGGCGGTGCCCTCCTTCTTTAAAAGCTGTAATTTGCCCCTACAGGCAGCAGGTGGCGATGCCCTCCGTTTTTAAAAGCTGTAATTTGCTCCTACAGGCAGCAGCTGGCAGTACCCTCCGTTTTTAATGCGCTCCTACAGGCAGCAGGTGGCACTACCCTCCGTTTTTAAATGTGTAATTTGCTCCTACAGGCAGCAGGTGGCGGTACCCATGTTTTAAAATGTGTAATTTGCTTCTACGGGCAGCAGGTGGCGGTACCCTCCGTTTTTAAAGCTGTAATTTGCTCCTAGGGGCGGCAGTTGTCGGTACCCTCCATTTTTAAAAGCTGTAATTTGCTCCGGGCAGCAGTTGGCGGTGCCCTCCGTTTTTAAAAGCTGTAATTTGCTCCTATGGGCAGCAGGTGGCGGTGCCCCCCATTTTTAAAACTGTAATTTGCTCCAACGGGCAGCAGGTGGCGGTACCCATGTTTTAAAGGCTGTAATATGCTCCTACTGGCAGCAGTAGCAGTGCTCTCCATTTTTAAAAGCTGTAAATTGCTCCTAAAGGCAGCAGGTGGCTTGTCCCCCGTTTTGAAAAGCCTGTAATTTGCACTTATGGGCAGCAGGTGGCGGCGCCCTTCGGTGTTAAATGCCTGTATTTTGCACTTACGGGCAGCAGGTGGTGGTGCCCTTCGTTTTTAAAGCTGTAATTTGCTCCTACGGGCAGCAGTGGCGGTGCTCTCCGTTTTTAAAAGCTGTAAATTGCTCCTACAGGCAGCAGGTGGCGACGCCCTCCGTTTTTAAAAGCTGTAATTTGCTCCTACAGGCAGCACCGAGCGGTACCCTCCGTTTTTAATGCGCTCCTACAGGCAGCAGGTGGCGCTACCCTCCGTTTTTAAAGCTGTAATTTGCTCCTACGGGCAGCAGGTGGCGGTGCCCTCCGTCTTAAAATCTGTAATTTGCTCCTATGGCCAGCAGCTGGCCCTACCCTCCGTATTTAATGCGCTCCTATGGGCAGCCGGTGGCGGTACCCTCCGTTTTTAAAGCTGTAATTTGCTCCTACGAGCAGCACGTGGCAGTACCCTCCGTTTTTAAAGTTGTAATTTGCACCTACGGTAAGCAGGTGGCAGTACCCTCCGTTTTTAAAGCTGTAATTTGCTCCTACGGGCAGCAGGTGTCGGTGCCCTCCGTTTTAAAAGCTGTAATTTGCTCCTACGGGCAGCAGGTGGCAGTACCCTCCGTTTTAAAATCTGTAATTTGCACCTACGGGCAGCAGGTGGCGGTGCCCTCTATTTTTAAAGCTGTAATTTGCTCTTACGGGCAGCAGGTGGCGGTGCCCTCCATTTTCAAGGCCTGTAATTTGCTCTTAAAAGGCAGCAGGTGGCGGTACCCTCCATTTTTAAAAGCTGTAATTTGCTCCTACGGGCAGCAGGTGGCGGTACCCTCCGTTTTAAAATCTGTAATTTGCACTTACGGGCAGCAGGTGGCGGTGCCCTCCGTTTTTAAAGCTGTAATTTGCTCATACGGGCAGCAGGTGGCGGTACCCTCCATTTTTAAAAGCTGTAATTTGCACCTACGGGGAGTAGGTGGCGGTACCGTCCGCTTTTAAAGCTGTAATTTGCTCCTGCGGGCAGCAGGTGGCGGTACCCATGTTTTAAAAGCTGTAATTTGCTCCTACAGGCAGCAGGTGGCGTTACCCTCCGTTTTTAAAAGCTGTAATTTGCTCCTACGGGCAGCATGTGGCGGTTCCCTCCATTTCTAAAGCTGTAATTTGCTCCTATGGGCAGCAGGTGGCGGTACCCTCCATTTTTAAAAGCTGTAATTTGCTCCGGGCAGCAGTTGGCGGTGCCCTCCATTTTAAAAGCTGTAATTTAATCCTACAGGCAGCAGCTGGCGGTACCCTCTGTTTTTAATGCTCTCCTACAGGCAGCAGCTGGCGGTACCCTCTGTTTTTAATGCGCTCCTACAGGCAGCAGGTGGCGGTACCCTCCATTTTAAAAGCTGTAATTTGCACCTACGGGCAGCAGGTGGCGGTGGCCTCAGTTTTTAAAAGATGTAATTTGCTCCTACAGGCAGCAGGTGGCGGTACCCTCCATTTTTAAAATCTGTAATTTGCACCTACGGGCAGCAGGTGGCGGTGGCCTCAGTTTTTAAAAGATGTAATTTGCTCCTACGGGCAGCAGGTGGCGGTACCCTCCGTTTTTAATGCGCTCCTACAGGCAGCAGGTGGCGGTACCCTCCGTTTTTAAAGCTGTAATTTGCTCATACAGGCAGCAGGTGGCGGTACCCTCCGTTTTTTAAGCTGTAATTTGCTCCTACGGGCAGCAGCTGGCGGTACCCTCGGTTTTTAATGCACTCCTACAGGCAGCAGATGGCGGTACCCTCCGTTTTTGAAAGCTGTAATTTGCTCCTACGCGCAGCAGTGGCGGTGCTCTCCGTTTTTAAAAGCCTGTAATTTGCTCCTACAGGCAGCAGGTGGAAACACCCTCCGTTTTTGAAAGGTGTAATTTGCTCCTACGGGCAGCAGGTGGCGGTGTGCCCCGTTTTAAAAAGCCTGTAATTTGCACTTAAAGGCAGCAGGTGGCAGTGCCCTCCGTTTTTAAAAGCCTGTAATTTGCACTTACGGGCAGTAGGTGGCGGTGCCCTTCATTTTTAAAAGCTGTAAATTGCTCCTACGGGCAGCAGGTGGCGGTGCCCTCCATTTTAAAAAGCTGTAATTTGCACTTACGGGCAGCAGATGACGGCGCCTTCCATTTTTAAAAGCTGTAATTTGCTCCTACAGGCAGCAGGTGGCGACGCCCTCCGTTTTTAAAAGCTGTAATTTGCTCCTACGGGCAGCAGCTGGCGGTGCCCAACGTTTTAAAAAGCCTGTAATTTGCACTTACAGGCAGCAGGTGGCGGTGCCCGCCATTTTTAAAAGCTGTAATTTGCACCTACAGGCAGCAGGTGGCGGTGCCCTCCGTTTTCAAGGCCTGTAATTTGCTCATACAGGCAGCAGGTGGCGGTAGCCTCCATTTTAAAATCTGTAATTAGCTCCTACGGCCAGCAGCTGGCCCTACCCTCCGTTTATAATGCGAGCCTACAGGCAGCAGGTGGCGGTACCCTCCGTTTTTAAAGCTGTCATTTGCTCCTACGGGCAGCAGGTGGCGGTACCCATGTTTTAAAAGCTGTAATTTGCTCCTATGGGCAGCAGGTGGCGGTACCTTCCATTTTTAAAATCTGTAATTTGCACTGACGGGCAGCAGGTGGCGGTAACGTCCGTTTTTAAAAGCTGTAAATTGCTCCGGGCAGCAGTTGGCGGTGCCCTCCGTTTTTAAAGCTGTAATTGGCTCCTACGGGCAGCAGGTGTCGGTACCCTCCATTTTTAAAAGCTGTAATTGGCTCCTACGGGCAGCAGGTGGCGGTGGCCTCAGTTTTTAAAAGATGTAATTTGCTCCTACGGGCAGCAGGTGGCGGTACCCTCCGTTTTTAATGCGCTCCTACAGGCAGCAGGTGGCGGTACCCTTTGTTTTTAAAGCTGTAATTTGCTCCTATGGGCAGCAGGTGGCAGTACCCATGTTTTAAAAGCTGTAATTGTTTCCTACGGGCAGCAGGGGGCGGTACCCTCTGTTTTAAAAGCTGTAATTTGATCATACGGGCAGCAGGTGGCAGTGCCCTCAGTTGTTAAAGTTGTAATTTGCACCTGCGGGAAGCAGGTGGCAGTACCCTCCGTATTGAAAGCTGTAATTTGCTCCTACGGGCAGCAGGTGGCAGTGCCCTCCCTTTTAAAACCTGTAATTTGAAACTACGGGCCGCAGGTGGCTGTGCCCTCCGTTTTTAAAGCTGTAATTTGCTCTTACGGGCAGCAGGTGGCGGTACCCATGTTTTAAAAGCTGTAATTTGCACTTACGGGCAGCAGGTGGCGGTACCGCCATTTTTAAAAGATGTAATTTGCTCCTACGGGCAGCAGGTGGCGGTGACCCCATTTTTAAAACTGTAATTTGCTCCTACGGGCAGCAGCTGGTGGTAACCTCCGTTTTTAATGCGCTCCTACAGGCAGCAGGTGGCGTTACCCTCCGTTTTTAAAAGCTGTAATTTGCTCCTACGGGCAGCATGTGGCGGTTCCCTCCATTTTTAAAGCTGTAATTTGCTCCTATGGGCAGCAGGTGGCGGTACCCTCCATTTTTAAAAGCTGTAATTTGCTCCGGGCAGCAGTTGGCGGTGCCCTCCATTTTAAAAGCTGTAATTTAATCCTACAGGCAGCAGCTGGCGGTACCCTCTGTTTTTAATGCTCTCCTACAGGCAGCAGCTGGCGGTACCCTCTGTTTTTAATGCGCTCCTACAGGCAGCAGGTGGCGGTACCCTCCATTTTAAAAGCTGTAATTTGCACCTACGGGCAGCAGGTGGCGGTGGCCTCAGTTTTTAAAAGATGTAATTTGCTCCTACAGGCAGCAGGTGGCGGTACCCTCCATTTTTAAAATCTGTAATTTGCACCTACGGGCAGCAGGTGGCGGTGGCCTCAGTTTTTAAAAGATGTAATTTGCTCCTACGGGCAGCAGGTGGCGGTACCCTCCGTTTTTAATGCGCTCCTACAGGCAGCAGGTGGCGGTACCCTCCGTTTTTAAAGCTGTAATTTGCTCATACAGGCAGCAGGTGTCGGTACCCTCCGTTTTTTAAGCTGTAATTTGCTCCTACGGGCAGCAGCTGGCGGTACCCTCGGTTTTTAATGCACTCCTACAGGCAGCAGATGGCGGTACCCTCCGTTTTTGAAAGCTGTAATTTGCTCCTACGCGCAGCAGTGGCGGTGCTCTCCGTTTTTAAAAGCCTGTAATTTGCTCCTACAGGCAGCAGGTGGAAACACCCTCCGTTTTTGAAAGGTGTAATTTGCTCCTACGGGCAGCAGGTGGCGGTGTGCCCCGTTTTAAAAAGCCTGTAATTTGCACTTAAAGGCAGCAGGTGGCAGTGCCCTCCGTTTTTAAAAGCCTGTAATTTGCACTTACGGGCAGTAGGTGGCGGTGCCCTTCATTTTTAAAAGCTGTAAATTGCTCCTACGGGCAGCAGGTGGCGGTGCCCTCCGTTTTAAAAAGCTGTAATTTGCACTTACGGGCAGCAGATGACGGCGCCTTCCATTTTTAAAAGCTGTAATTTGCTCCTACAGGCAGCAGGTGGCGACGCCCTCCGTTTTTAAAAGCTGTAATTTGCTCCAACGGGCAGCAGCTGGCGGTGCCCAACGTTTTAAAAAGCCTGTAATTTGCACTTACAGGCAGCAGGTGGCGGTGCCCGCCATTTTTAAAATCTGTAATTTGCACCTACAGGCAGCAGGTGGCGGTGCCCTCCGTTTTCAAGGCCTGTAATTTGCTCATACAGGCAGCAGGTGGCGGTAGCCTCCATTTTAAAATCTGTAATTAGCTCCTACGGCCAGCAGCTGGCCCTACCCTCCGTTTATAATGCGAGCCTACAGGCAGCAGGTGGCGGTACCCTCCGTTTTTAAAGCTGTCATTTGCTCCTACGGGCAGCAGGTGGCGGTACCCATGTTTTAAAAGCTGTAATTTGCTCCTATGGGCAGCAGGTGGCGGTACCTTCCATTTTTAAAATCTGTAATTTGCACTGACGGGCAGCAGGTGGCGGTAACGTCCGTTTTTAAAAGCTGTAAATTGCTCCGGGCAGCAGTTAGCGGTGCCCTCCGTTTTTAAAGCTGTAATTGGCTCCTACGGGCAGCAGGTGTCGGTACCATCCGTTTTTAAAAGCTGTAATTGGCTCCTACGGGCAGCAGGTGGCGGTGGCCTCAGTTTTTAAAAGATGTAATTTGCTCCTACGGGCAGCAGGTGGCGGTACCCTCCGTTTTTAATGCGCTCCTACAGGCAGCAGGTGGCGGTACCCTTTGTTTTTAAAGCTGTAATTTGCTCCTATGGGCAGCAGGTGGCAGTACCCATGTTTTAAAAGCTGTAATTGTTTCCTACGGGCAGCAGGGGGCGGTACCCTCTGTTTTAAAAGCTGTAATTTGATCATACGGGCAGCAGGTGGCAGTGCCCTCAGTTGTTAAAGTTGTAATTTGCACCTGCGGGAAGCAGGTGGCAGTACCCTCCGTATTGAAAGCTGTAATTTGCTCCTACGGGCAGCAGGTGGCAGTGCCCTCCCTTTTAAAACCTGTAATTTGAAACTACGGGCCGCAGGTGGCTGTGCCCTCCGTTTTTAAAGCTGTAATTTGCTCTTACGGGCAGCAGGTGGCGGTACCCATGTTTTAAAAGCTGTAATTTGCACTTACGGGCAGCAGGTGGCGGTACCGCCATTTTTAAAAGATGTAATTTGCTCCTACGGGCAGCAGGTGGCGGTGACCCCATTTTTAAAACTGTAATTTGCTCCTACGGGCAGCAGCTGGTGGTAACCTCCGTTTTTAATGCGCTCCTACAGGCTGCAGGTGGCGGTGCCCTCCGTTTTTAAAAGCTGTAATTTGCTCCTGCGGGCAGCAGGTGGCGGTGCCCTCTGTTTTTAATGCGCTCCTACAGGCAGCAGTTGGCGCTACCCTCCGTTTTTACAGCTGTAATTTGCAGCTACAGGCAGCAGGTGGCGGTACCCATGTTTTAAAATCTGTAATTTGCTTCTACGGGCAGCAGGTGGCGGTACCCTCAGTTATTAAAGCTTTAATTTGCTTCTACGGGCAGCAGCTGGCGGTACCCTCCATTTTTAAAAGATGTAATATTCTCCGGGCAGCAGTTGGCGGTGCCCTCCGTTTTGAAAAGCTGTAATTTGCTCCTATGGGCAGCAGTGGCGGTGCCCTCCATTTTTAAAACTGTAATTTGCTCCTGCGGGCAGCAGTGGCGGTGCTCTCCGGTTTTAAAAGCTGTAATTTGCTCATACGGGCAGCAGGTGGCAGTAACCTCCGTTTTTAAAGTTGTAATTTGCACCTACGGGAAGCAGGTGGCAGTACCCTCCATTTTTAAAGCTGTAATTTGCTCCTAAGGGCAGCAGGTGGCGGTGCCCTCCGTTTTTAAAGCTGTAATTTGCTCTTTCGGGCAGCAGGTGGCGATACTCATGTTTTAAAAGCTGTAAATTGCTCCCAATGGCAGCAGGTGGTGGTGCCCACCATTTTAAAAAGCCTGTAATTTCCACTTACGGGCAGCAGGTGGCGGTGCCCTCCGTTTTTAAAAGCTGTAATTTGCTTCTATGGGCAGCAGGTGGCGGTGCCCTCCTCTTTTAACAGCTGTAATTTGTCCCTACAGGCAGCAGGTGGCGACGACCTCCGTTTTTAAAAGCTGTAATTTGCTCCTACAGGCAGCAGCTGGCGGTACCCTCCGTTTTTAAAGGTGTAATTTGCTCCTACAGGCAGCAGGTGGCGGTACCCATGTTTTAAAATGTGTAATTTGCTTCTACGGACAGCAGGTGGCGGTACCCTCTGTTTTAAAAGCTGTAATCTGCTCCTAGGGGCAGCAGGTGTCAGTACCCTCCATTTTTAAAAGCTGTAATTTGCTCTGGGCAGCAGTTGGCGGTGCCATCCGTTTTTAAAAGCTGTAATTGGCTCCTATGGGCAGCAGGTGGCGCTGCCCCCATTTTTAAAACTGTAATTTGCTCCTACGGGCAGCAGCTGGTGGTAACCTCCGTTTTTAATGCGCTGCTACAGGCTGCAGGTGGCGGTGCCCTCCGTTTTTAAAAGCTGTAATTTGCTCCTACAGGCTGCAGGTGGCGGTGCTCTCCGTTTTTAAAAGCTGTAATTTGCTCCTACGGTCAGCATGTGGCGGTGCACTCCGTTTTTAAAAGCTGTAATTTGCTCCTACAGGCTGCAGGTGGCAGTGCTCTCCGTTTTTAAAAGCTGTAATTTGCTCCTACGGTCAGCATGTGGCGGTGCACTCCATTTTTAAAAGCTGTAATTTGCTCCTACGGGCAGCAGGTGGCGGTACCCTCCGTTTTAAAAGCTGTAATTTGCTCCTACGGGCAGCAGGTGGCCCTAACCTCCGTTTTTAATGCGCTCCTACAGGCAGCAGGTGGTGGTACCCTCCGTTTTTAAAGCTGTCATTTGCTCCTACGGGCAGCAGGTGGCGGTACCCATGCTTTAAAAGCTGTAATTTGCTCCTATTGGCAGCAGGTGGCGGTACCTTCCATTTTTAAAATCAGTAATTTGCACTTACGGGCAGCAGGTGGCAGGAACCTCCACTTTTAAAAGCTGTAATTTGCTCCGGCAGCAGTTGGCGGTGCCCTCCGTTTTTAAAAGCTGTAATTTTCTCCTACGGGCAGCAGGTGGCGGTGCCCTCAATTTTCAAGAGCTGTAATTTGCTCATACAGGCAGCAGGTGGCGGTACCCTCCGTTTTTTAAGCTGTAATTTGCTCCTACGGGCAGCAGTTGGCGGTACCCTCCATTTTTAATGCGCCCCTACAGGCAGCAGGTGGTGGTACGCTCCGTTTTTAAAAGCTGTAATTTGCTCCTACGGGCTGCATGTGGCAGTGCACTCCGTTTTTAAAGCTGTGATTTGCTCCTACGGGCAGCAGCTGGCAGTACCCATGTTTTAAAAGCTGTAGTTCTTTCCTACGGGCAGCAGGGGGCGGTACCCTCCGTTTTTAAAAGCTGTAATTTGCTCATACGGGTGGCAGGTGGCAGTACCCTCCGTTTTTAAAGCTGTAATTTGCACCTACGGGCAGCAGGTGGCAGTACCCTCCGATTGTAAAGCTGTAATTTGCTCCTACGGGCAGCAGGTGGAGGTACCCTCCGTATTTAAAGCTGTAATTTGCTCCTACGGGCTGCATGTGGCGGTGCCTTCCGTTTTTAAAAGCTGTAATTTGCTCCTATGGGCAGCAGGTGGCGGTAGCCTCTGTTTTCAAAAGCTGTAATTTGATCCTACGGGCAGCAGGTGGCGGTACCGCCGTTTTTAAAAGCTGTAATTTGCTCCTACGGGCAGCAGGTGGCGGTACCCTCCGTTTTAAAAGCTGTAATTTGCTCCTACGGGCAGCAGGTGGCCCTAACCTCCGTTTTTAATGCGCTCCTACAGGCAGCAGGTGGTGGTACCCTCCGTTTTTAAAGCTGTCATTTGCTCCTACGGGCAGCAGGTGGCGGTACCCATGCTTTAAAAGCTGTAATTTGCTCCTATTGGCAGCAGGTGGCGGTACCTTCCATTTTTAAAATCAGTAATTTGCACTTACGGGCAGCAGGTGGCAGGAACCTCCACTTTTAAAAGCTGTAATTTGCTCCGGCAGCAGTTGGCGGTGCCCTCCGTTTTTAAAAGCTGTAATTTTCTCCTACGGGCAGCAGGTGGCGGTGCCCTCAATTTTCAAGAGCTGTAATTTGCTCATACAGGCAGCAGGTGGCGGTACCCTCCGTTTTTTAAGCTGTAATTTGCTCCTACGGGCAGCAGTTGGCGGTACCCTCCATTTTTAATGCGCCCCTACAGGCAGCAGGTGGTGGTACGCTCCGTTTTTAAAAGCTGTAATTTGCTCCTACGGGCTGCATGTGGCAGTGCACTCCGTTTTTAAAGCTGTGATTTGCTCATACGGGCAGCAGCTGGCAGTACCCATGTTTTAAAAGCTGTAGTTCTTTCCTACGGGCAGCAGGGGGCGGTACCCTCCGTTTTTAAAAGCTGTAATTTGCTCATACGGGTGGCAGGTGGCAGTACCCTCCGTTTTTAAAGCTGTAATTTGCACCTACGGGCAGCAGGTGGCAGTACCCTCCGATTGTAAAGCTGTAATTTGCTCCTACGGGCAGCAGGTGGAGGTACCCTCCGTATTTAAAGCTGTAATTTGCTCCTACGGGCTGCATGTGGCGGTGCCTTCCGTTTTTAAAAGCTGTAATTTGCTCCTATGGGCAGCAGGTGGCGGTAGCCTCTGTTTTCAAAAGCTGTAATTTGATCCTACGGGCAGCAGGTGGCGGTACCGCCGTTTTTAAAAGCTGTAATTTGCTCCTGCGGGCAGCAGGTGGCGGTGCCCTCTGTTTTTAATGCGCTCCTACAGGCAGCAGTTGGCGCTACCCTCCGTTTTTACAGCTGTAATTTGCAGCTACAGGCAGCAGGTGGCGGTACCCATGTTTTAAAATCTGTAATTTGCTTCTACGGGCAGCAGGTGGCGGTACCCTCAGTTATTAAGGCTTTAATTTGCTTCTACGGGCAGCAGCTGGCGGTACCCTCCATTTTTAAAAGATGTAATATTCTCCGGGCAGCAGTTGGCGGTGCCCTCTGTTTTGAAATGCTGTAATTTGCTCCTATGGGCAGCAGTGGCGGTGCCCTCCATTTTTAAAACTGTAATTTGCTCCTGCGGGCAGCAGTGGCGGTGCTCTCCGTTTTTAAAAGCTGTAATTTGCTCATACGGGCAGCAGGTGGCAGTAACCTCCGTTTTTAAAGTTGTAATTTGCACCTACGGGAAGCAGGTGGCAGTACCCTCCATTTTTAAAGCTGTAATTTGCTCCTACGGGCAGCAGGTGGCGGTGCACTCCGTTTTTAAAGCTGTAATTTGCTCTTACGGGCAGCAGGTGGCGATACTCATGTTTTAAAAGCTGTAAATTGCTCCCAATGGCAGCAGGTGGTGGTTCCCACCATTTTAAAAAGCCTGTAATTTCCACTTACGGGCAGCAGGTGGCGACGCCCTCCGTTTTTAAAAGCTGTAATTTGCTCCTACAGGCAGCAGCTGGCGGTACCCTCCGTTTTTAATGCGCTCCTACAGGCAGCAGGTGGCACTACCCTCCGTTTTTAAAGGTGTAATTAGCTCCTACAGGCAACAGGTGGCGGTACCCATGTTTGAAAATGTGTAATTTGCTTCTACGGGCAGCAGGTGGCGGTACCCTCCGTTTTTAAAGCTGTAATTTGCTCCTAGGGGCGGCAGGTGTCAGTACCCTCCATTTTTAAAAGCTGTAATTTGCTCCGGGCAGTAGTTGGCGGTGCCATCCGTTTTTAAAAGCTGTAATTTGCTCCTATGGGCAGCAGGTGGCGGTGCCCCCCATTTTTAAAACTGTAATTTGCTCCTACGGGCAGCAGCTGGCTGTTACCTCCGTTTTTAATGCGCTCCTACAGGCTGCATCTGGCGGTGCCCTCCGTTTTTAAAAGCTGTAATTTGCTCCTACAGGCTGCAGGTGGCGGTGCTCTCCGTTTTTAAAAGCTGTAATTTGCTCCTACGGTCAGCAGGTGGCGGTGCCCTCCATTTTTAAAAGCTGTAATTTGCTCCTACGGGCAGCAGGTGGCGGTACCCTCCGTTGTTAAAGCTGTAATTTGCTCCTACGGGCAGCAGGTGGCCCTAACCTCCGTTTTTAATGCACTCCTACAGGCAGCAGGTGGTAGTACCCTCCGTTTTTAAAGCTGTCATTTGCTCCTATTGGCAGCAGGTGGCGGTACCTTCCATTTTTAAAATCAGTAATTTGCACTTACGGGCAGCAGGTGGCAGGAACCTCCACTTTTAAAAGCTGTAATTTGCTCCGGCAGCAGTTGGCTGTGCCCTCTGTTTTTAAAAGCTGTAATTTTCTCCTACGGGCAGCAGGTGGCGGTGCCCTCAATTTTCAAGAGCTGTAATTTGCTCATACAGGCAGCAGGTGGCGGTACCCTCCGTTTTTTAAGCTGTAATTTGCTCCTACGGGCAGCAGCTGGCGGTACCCTCCATTTTTAATGCGCCCCTGCAGGCAGCAGGTGGTGGTACCCTCCGTTTTTAAAAGCTGTAATTTGCTCCTACGGGCTGCATGTGGCGGTGCACTCCGTTTTTAAAGCTGTAATTTGCTCGTACGGGCAGCAGGTGGCCCTAACCTCCGTTTTTAATGCGCTCCTACAGGCAGCAGGTGGTGGTACCCTCCGTTTTTAAAGCTGTCATTTGCTCCTACGGGCAGCAGGTGGTGGTACCCATGCTTTAAAAGCTGTAATTTGCTCCTATTGGCAGCAGGTGGCGGTACCTTCCATTTTTAAAATCAGTAATTTGCACTTACGGGCAGCAGGTGGCAGGAACCTCCACTTTTAAAAGCTGTAATTTTCTCCTACGGGCAGCAGTTGGCGGTGCCCTCAATTTTCAAGAGCTGTAATTTGCTCATACAGGCAGCAGGTGGCGGTACCCTCCGTTTTTTAAGCTGTAATTTGCTCCTACGGGCAGCAGTTGGCGGTACCCTCCATTTTTAATGCGCCCCTACAGGCAGCAGGTGGTGGTACCCTCCGTTTTTAAAAGCTGTAATTTGCTCTTACGGGCTGCATGTGGCAGTGCACTCCGTTTTTAAAGCTGTGATTTGCTCCTACGGGCAGCAGTTGGCAGTACCCATGTTTTAAAAGCTGTAGTTTTTTCCTACGGGCAGCAGGGGGCGGTACCCTCCGTTTTTAAAAGCTGTAATTTGCTCATACGGGCAGCAGGTGGCAGTACCCTCCGTTTGTAAAGTTGTGATTTGCTCCTACGGGCAGCAGCTGGCAGTACCCATGTTTTAAAAGCTGTAGTTTTTTCCTACGGGCAGCAGGGGGCGGTACCCTCCGTTTTTAAAAGCTGTAATTTGCTCATACGGGCAGCAGGTGGCAGTACCCTCCGTTTTTAAAGTTGTAATTTGCACCTACGGGCAGCAGGTGGCAGTACCCTCCGTTTTTAAAGCTGTAATTTGCTCCTACGGGCAGCAGGTGGAGGTGCCCTCCGTATTTAAAGCTGTAATTTGCTCTTACGGGCAGCAGGTGGCGGTACCCATGTTTTAAAAGCTGTAATTTGCACTTACGGGCAGCAGGTGGCTGTACCCTCCGTTTTAAAAGCTGTAATTTGCTCCTGCCGGCAGCAGGTGGCGGTACCCTCCGTTTTTCAAAGCTGTAATTTGATCCTATGGGCAGCAGGTTGCGGTAGCCTCTGTTTTCAAAAGCTGTCATTTGATCCTACGGGCAGCAGGTGGCGGTACCGCCGTTTTTAAAAGCTGTAATTTGCTCCTGCGGGCAGCAGGTGGCGTTGCCCTCTGTTTTTAATGCGCTCCTACAGGCAGCAGTTGGCGCTACCCTCCGTTTTTACAGCTGTAATTTGCAGCTACAGGCAGCAGGTGGTGGTACCCATGTTTTAAAATCTGTAATTTGCTTCTACGGGCAGCAGGTGGCGGTACCCTCAGTTATTAAAGCTTTAATTTGCTTCTACGGCCAGCAGCTGGCGGTACCCTCCATTTTTAAAAGATGTAATATTCTCCAGGCAGCAGTTGGCGGTGCCCTCCGTTTTGAAAAGCTGTAATTTGCTCCTATGGGCAGCAGTGGCGGTGCCCTCCATTTTTAAAACTGTAATTTGCTCCTGCGGGCAGCAGTGGCGGTGCTCTCCGTTTTTAAAAGCTGTAATTTGCTCATACGGGCAGCAGGTGGCAGTAACCCCCGTTTATAAAAGCTGTAATTTGCACCTACGGGAAGCAGGTGGCAGTACCCTCCATTTTCAAAGCTGTAATTTGCTCCTACGGGCAGCAGGTGGCGGTGCCCTCCGTTTTTAAAGCTGTAATTTGCTCTTACGGGCAGCAGGTGGCGATACTCATGTTTTAAAAGCTGTAAATTGCTCCCAATGGCAGCAGGTGGTGGTGCCCACCATTTTAAAAAGCCTGTAATTTCCACTTACGGGCAGCAGGTGGTGGTGCCCTTCGTTTTTAAAAGCTGTAATTTGCTTCTATGGGCAGCAGGTGGCGGTGCCCTCCTCTTTTAACAGCTGTAATTTGCCCCTACAGGCAGCAGGTGGCGACGCCCTACGTTTTTAAAAGCTGTAATTTGCTCCTACAGGCAGCAGCTGGCGGTACCCTCCGTTTTTATAGGTGTAATTTGCTCCTACAGGCAGCAGGTGGCGGTACCCATGTTTTAAAATGTGTAATTTGCTTCTACGGACAGCAGGTGGCGGTACCCTCTGTTTTTAAAGCTGTAATTTGCTCCTAGGGGCAGCAGGTGTCAGTACCCTCCATTTTTAAAAGCTGTAATTTGCTCCGGGCAGCAGTTGGCGGTGCCATCCGTTTTTAAAAGCTGTAATTTGCTCCTATGGGCAGCAGGTGGCGCTGCCCCCCATTTTTAAAACTGTAATTTGCTCTTACGGGCAGCAGCTGGTGGTAACCTCCGTTTTTAATGCGCTGCTACAGGCTACAGGTGGCGGTGCCCTCCGTTTTTAAAAGCTGTAATTTGCTCCTACAGGCTGCAGGTGGCGGTGCTCTCCGTTTTTAAAAGCTGTAATTTGCTCCTACGGTCAGCATGTGGCGGTGCCCTCCATTTTTAAAAGCTGTAATTTGCTCCTACGGGCAGCAGGTGGCGGTACCCTCCGTTTTAAAAGCTGTAATTTGCTCCTACGGGCAGCAGATGGCCCTAACCTCCGTTTTTAATGCACTCCTACAGGCAGCAGGTGGTGGTACCCTCAGTTTTTAAAGCTGTCATTTGCTCCTACCGGCAGCAGGTGGCGGTACCCATGCTTTAAAAGCTGTAATTTGCTCCTATTGGCAGCAGGTGGCGGTACCTTCCATTTTTAAAATCAGTAATTTGCACTTACGGGCAGCAGGTGGCAGGAACCTCCACTTTTAAAAGCTGTAATTTGCTCCGGCAGCAGTTGGCGGTGCCCTCCGTTTTTAAAAGCTGTAATTTTCTCCTATGGGCAGCAGGTGGCGGTGCCCTCAATTTTCAAGAGCTGTAATTTGCTCATACAGGCAGCAGGTGGCGGTACCCTCCGTTTTTTAAGCTGTAATTTGCTCCTACGGGCAGCAGTTGGCGGTACCCTCCATTTTTAATGCGCCCCTACAGGCAGCAGGTGGTGGTACCCTCCGTTTTTAAAAGCTGTAATTTGCTCCTACGGGCTGCATGTGGCAGTGCACTCCGTTTTTAAAGCTGTGATTTGCTCCTACGGGCAGCAGCTGGCAGTACCCATGTTTTAAAAGCTGTAGTTTTTTCCTACGGGCAGCAGGGGGCGGTACCCTCCGTTTTTAAAAGCTGTAATTTGCTCATACGGGTGGCAGGTGGCAGTACCCTCCGTTTTTAAAGTTGTAATTTGCACCTACGGGCAGCAGGTGGCAGTACCCTCCGTTCTTAAAGCTGTAATTTGCTCCTACGGGCAGCAGGTGGAGGTACCCTCCGTATTTAAAGCTGTAATTTGCTCCTACGGGCTGCATGTGGCGGTGCCTTCCGTTTTTAAAAGCTGTAATTTGCTCCTATGCGCAGCAGGTGGCGGTAGCCTCTGTTTTCAAAAGCTGTAATTTGATCCTACGGGCAGCAGGTGGCGGTACCCTCCGTTTTTAAAAGCTGTAATTTGCTCCTACAGGCTGCAGGTGGCGGTGCTCTCCGTTTTTAAAAGCTGTAATTTGCTCCTACGGTCAGCAGGTGGCGGTGCCCTCCATTTTTAAAAGCTGTAATTTGCTCCTACGGGCAGCAGGTGGCGGTACCCTCCGTTTTTAAAGCTGTAATTTGCTCCTACGGGCAGCAGGTGGCCCTAACCTCCGTTTTTCATGCGCTCCTACAGGCAGCAGGTGGTGGTACCCTCCGTTTTTAAAGCTGTCATTTGCTCCTACGGGCAGCAGGTGGCGGTACCCATGCTTCAAAAGCTGTAATTTGCTCCTATTGGCAGCAGGTGGCGGTACCTTCCATTTTTAAAATCAGTAATTTGCACTTACGGGCAGCAGGTGGCAGGAACCTCCACTTTTAAAAGCTGTAATTTGCTCCGGCAGCAGTTGGCGGTGCCCTCCGTTTTTAAAAGCTGTAATTTTCTCCTACGGGCAGCAGGTGGCGGTGCCCTCAATTTTCAAGAGCTGTAATTTGCTCATACAGGCAGCAGGTGGCGGTACCCTCCGTTTTTTAAGCTGTAATTTGCTCCTACGGGCAGCAGCTGGCGGTACCCTCCATTTTTAATGCGCCCCTGCAGGCAGCAGGTGGTGGTACCCTCCGTTTTTAAAAGCTGTAATTTGCTCCTACGGGCTGCATGTGGCGGTGCACTCCGTTTTTAAAGCTGTAATTTGCTCGTACGGGCAGCAGGTGGCCCTAACCTCCGTTTTTAATGCGCTCCTACAGGCAGCAGGTGGTGGTACCCTCCGTTTTTAAAGCTGTCATTTGCTCCTACGGGCAGCAGGTGGCGGTACCCATGCTTTAAAAGCTGTAATTTGCTCCTATTGGCAGCAGGTGGCGGTACCTTCCATTTTTAAAATCAGTAATTTGCACTTACGGGCAGCAAGTGGCAGGAACCTCCACTTTTAAAAGCTGTAATTTGCTCCGGCAGCAGTTGGCGGTGCCCTCCGTTTTTAAAAGCTGTAATTTTCTCCTACGGGCAGCAGGTGGCGGTGCCCTCAATTTTCAAGAGCTGTAATTTGCTCATACAGGCAGCAGGTGGCGGTACCCTCCGTTTTTTAAGCTGTAATTTGCTCCTACGGGCTGCATGTGGCAGTGCACTCCGGTTTAAAAGCTGTAATTTGCACCTACGGGCAGCAGGTGGCAGTACCCTCCGTTTTTAAAGCTGTAATTTGCTCCTACGGGCAGCAGGTGGAGGTGCCCTCCGTATTTAAAGCTGTAATTTGCTCTTACGGGCAACAGGTGGCGGTACCCATGTTTTAAAAGCTGTAATTTGCACTTACGGGCAGCAGGTGGCTGTATCCTCCCTTTTAAAAGCTGTAATTTGCTCCTGCCGGCAGCAGGTGGCGGTACCCTCTGTTTTTCAAAGCTGTAATTTGCTCCTATGGGCTGCATGTGGCGGTGCCTTCCGTTTTTAAAAGCTGTAATTTGCTCCTATGGGCAGCAGGTGGCGGTAGCCTCTGTTTTCAAAAGCTGTAATTTGATCCTACGGGCAGCAGGTTGCATACCGCCGTTTTTAAAAGCTGTAATTTGCTCCTGCGGGCAGCAGTTGGTGGTGCCCTCTGTTTTTAATGCGCTCCTACAGGCAGCAGTTGGCGCTACCCTCCGTTTTTACAGCTGTAATTTGCAGCTACAGGCAGCAGGTGGCGGTACCCATGTTTTAAAATCTGTAATTTGCTTCTACGGGCAGCAGGTGGCGGTACCCTCAGTTATTAAAGCTTTAATTTGCTTCTACGGGCAGCAGCTGGCGGTGCCCTCCGTTTTGAAAAGCTGTAATTTGCTCCTATGGGCAGCAGTGGCGGTGCCCTCCATTTTTAAAACTGTAATTTGCTCCTGCGGGCAGCAGTGGCGGTGCTCTCCGCTTTTAAAAGCTGTAATTTGCTCCTATGGGCAGCAGGTGGCGGTGCCCCCCATTTTTAAAACTGTAATTTGCTCCACCGGGCAGCAGGTGGCGGTACCAATGTTTTAAAGGCTGTAATTTGCTCATACAGGCAGCAGGTGGCAGTACCCTCCGTTTTTAAAATTGTAATTTGCACCTACGGGCAGCAGGTGGCAGTACACTCCATTAAAAAGCTGTAATTTGCTCCTACGTTCAGCAGCTGGTGTTACCCTCCGTTTTTAATGCGCTCCTACAGGCAGCAGGTGGTGGTACCCTCCGTTTTTAAAGCTGTAATTTGCTCCTACTGGCAGCAGATGGCGGTACCCATGGTTTAAAATCTGTAATTTGCTTCTACGGGCAGCAGGTGGCGGTACCCTCCATTTTTAAAGCTGTAATTGGCTCCTACGGGCAGCAGGTGGCGGTCCCCTCCATTTTTAAAACCTGTAATTTTTTCTGGGCAGCAGTTGGCGGTGCCCGCCGTTTTTAAAAGCTGTAATTTGCTCCTATGGGCAGCAGGTGGCGGTGCCCTCCATTTTGAAAGCTGTAATTTGCTCCTACGGGCAGCAGTGGCGGTGTTCTGCGTTTCTAAAAGCTGTAAATTGCTCCCACGGGCAGCAGGTGGCGGTGTCCACCTTGTTAAAAGATGTAATTTGCTCCAACGGGCAGCAGCTGGAGGCACCCTCCGTTTTTAAAAGCTGTAATTTGCTCCTATGGGCAGCAGGTGGCGGTGCCCCCCATTTTTAAAACTGTAATTTGCTCCAACGGGCAGCAGGTGGCGGTACCAATGTTTTTAAAGGCTGTAATTTGCTCCCACGGGCAGCAGTAGCAGTGCTCTCCATTTTTAAAAGCTGTAAATTGCTCCTACGGGCAGCAGGTGGCGGTGTCCCCCGTTTTAAAAAGCCTGTAATTTGCACTTATGGGCAGCAGGTGGCGGCGCCCTTCGATTTTAAATGCCTGTCATTTGCACTTATGGGCAGCAGGTGGTGGTGGCCTTCGTTTTAAACTTTTTTAAAGCTGTAATTTGCTCCTACTGGCAGCAGATGGGCGGTACCCATGGTTTAAAAATCTGTAATTTGCTTCTACGGGCAGCAGGTGGGCGGTACCCCTCCATTTTTAAAGCTGTAATTGGCTCCTACGGGCAGCAGGTGGGCGGTCCCCTCCATTTTTAAAACCTGTAATTTTTTTCTGGGCAGCAGTTGGCGGTGCCGCCGTTTTTTAAAAGCTGTAATTTGCTCCTACGGGCAGCAGGTGGCGGTACCCTCCGTTTTTAAAAGCTGTAATTTGCTCCTACGGGCAGCAGTGGCGGTGCCCTCCGTTTTTCAAAAGCTGTAATTTGCTCCTACGGGCAGCAGGTGGCGGTGTCCTCCTTTTTAAAAGCTGTAATTTGCTCCTACGGCAGCAGGTGGGGCACCTCCGTTTTTAAAAGCTGTAATTTGCTCCTATGGGCAGCAGGTGGCGGTGCCCCCGTTTTTAAAACTGTAATTTGCTCCAACGGGCAGCAGGTTTTTTAAAAGCTGTAATTTGCTCCTACGGGCAGCAGTGGCGGTGCTCTCCGTTTTTAAAAGCTGTAAATTGCTACTACAGGCAGCAGGTGGCGACGCCGTCCGTTTTTAAAAGCTGTAATTTGCTCCTACAGGCAGCACCGAGCGGTACCCTCCGTTTTTAATGCGCTCCTACAGGCAGCAGGTGGCGCTACCCTCCGTTTTTAAAGCTGTAATTTGCTTCTACAGGCAGCAGGAGGCGGAACCATGTTTTAAAAGCTGTAATTTGATCCTACGGGCAGCAGGTGGCAGTTCCCATGTTTTAAAGGCTGTAATTTGCTCCTACGGGCAGCAGTGGCGGTGCTCTCCGTTTTTAAAAGCTGTAAATTGCTCCTACGGGCAGCAGGTGGCGGTGCGCTCCATTTTTAAAAGCTGTAATTTGCACTTACAGGCAGCAGATGGCGGCACCCTCCGTTTTTAAAAGCCTGTACTTTGCACTTACGGGCAGCCCGTGGCGGTGCCCATCGTTTTTAAAAGCTGTGATTTGCTCCTACGGGCAGCAGATGGCGGTGCCCTCCATTTTTAAAGCTGCAATTTGCTCCTACGGGCAGCAGGTGGCGGTACCCATGTTTTAAAAGCTGTAATTTGCTCCTACGGGCAGCAGGTGATGGAGCCCTCCGTTTTTAAAAGCTGTAATTTGCACTTACGGGCAGCAGGTGGCGGTACCCTCCGTTTTTAAAAGCTGTAATTTGCTCATACAGGCAGCAGGTGGCGGTGCCCTCCATTTTGAAAGCTGTAATTTGCTCCTACGTGCAGCAGGTGGCGTTACCCATGTTTTAAAGGCTGTAATTTGCTCCTACGGGCAGCAGTGGCGGTGTTCTCCGTTTCTAAAAGCTGTAAATTGCTCCTACGGGCAGCAGGTGGCGGTGTCCACCTTGTTAAAAGCTGTAATTTGCTCCTACGGGCAGCAGGTGGCGGTACCCTCTGTTTTTAAAAGCTGTAATTTGCTCCTATGGGCAGCAAGTGGCGGTGTCCTCCGTTTTCAAGAGCAGTAATTTGCTCATACAGGCAGCAGGTGGCGGTACCCTCCGTTTTTAAAGTTGTACTTTGCACCTACGGGCAGCAGGTGGCGGTACCCTCCGTTTCTAAAGCTGTAATTTGCTTCTACGGGCAGCAGCTGGCGGTACCCTCCGTTTTTGAAGCTGTAATTTGCTAAAAACAGGCAGCAGGTGGCGGTACCCATGTTTTAATTGCTGTAATTTGCTCCTACGGGCAGCAGGTGGCGGTACCCTCCGTTTTTAAAAGCTGTAATTTGCTCCTACGGGCAGCAGGTGGTGGTGCCCACAGTTTTCAAGGCTTGTAATTTGCTCATACAGGCAGCAGGTGTCGGTACCCTCCGTTTTTAAAGTTGTAATTTGCTTCTACGGGCAGCAGCTGGCGGTAACCTCCGTTTTTAATGCGCTCCTACAGGCTGCAGGTGGCGGTGCCCTCCTTTTTTAAAAGCTGTCATTTGCTCCTACAGGCTGCAGGTGGCGGTGCCCTCCATTTTTAAAAGCTGTAATTTGTTCATACGGGCAGCAGCTGGCGGTACCCTCCGTTTTTAAAGCTGTAATTTGCTCCTACAGGCAGCAGGTGGCGGTACCCATGTTTTAAATGCTGTAATCTGCTCCTACGTGCAACAGGGGGCGGTACCCTCCGTTTTTAAAAGTTGTAATTTGCTCCTACGGGCAGCAGGTGGCGGTGCCCACCGTTTTGAAGGCTTGTAATTTGCTCATACAGGCAGCAGGTGTCGGTACCCTACGTTTTTAAAGTTGTAATTTGCACCTACGGGCAGCAGGTGGCAGTACCCTTCATTTTTAAAACTGTAATTTGCTCCTACAGGCTGCAGGTGGCGGTGCCCTCCGTTTTTAAAAGCTGTAATTTGCTCCTATGGGCAGCAGGTGGCGGTGCCCTCCGTTTTAAAAGCTGTAATTTGCTCCTACGGGCAGCAGGTGGCGGTGCCCTCCGTTTTAAAAGCTGTAATTTGCTCCTACGGGCAGCAGGTGGCCCTAACCTCCGTTTTTAATGCGCTCTTACACGCAGCAGGTGGTGGTACCCTCAGTTTTTAAAGCTGTCATTTGCTCCTACGGGCAGCAGGTGGCGGTACCCATGCTTTAAAAGCTGTAATTTGCTCCTATTGGCAGCAGGTGGCAGGAACCTCCACTTTTAAAAGCTGTAATTTGCTCCGGCAGCAGTTGGCGGTGCCCTCTGTTTTTAAAAGCTGTAATTTGCTCCTATGGGCAGCAGGTGGCGGTTCCCCCCATTTTTAAAACTGTAATTTGCTCCAACGGGCAGCAGGTGGCGGTACCCATGTTTTAAAGGCTGTAATTTGCTCCTACTGGCAGCAGTAGCAGTGCTCTCCATTTTTAAAAGCTGTAAATTGCTCCTAACGGCAGCAGGTGGCTTGTCCCTCGTTTTAAAAAGCCTGTAATTTGCACATATGGGCAGCAGGTGGCGGCGCCCTTCGGTTTTAAATGCCTGTATTTTGCACCTACGGGCAGCAGGTGGTGGTGGCCTTCGTTTTTAAAAGCTGTAATTTGCTCCTACGGGCAGCAGTGGCGGTGCTCTCCGTTTTTAAAAGCTGTAAATTGCTCCTACAGGCAGCAGGTGGCGACGCCCTCCGTTTTTAAAAGCTGTAATTTGCTCCTATGGGCAGCAGGTGGCGCTGCCCCCCATTTTTAAAACTGTAATTTGCTCTTACGGGCAGCAGCTGGTGGTAACCTCCGTTTTTAATGCGCTGCTACAGGCTGCAGGTGGCGGTGCCCTCCGTTTTTAAAAGCTGTAATTTGCTCCTACAGGCTGCAGGTGGCGGTGCTCTCCGTTTTTAAAAGCTGTAATTTGCTCCTACGGTCAGCATGTGGCGGTGCCCTCCATTTTTAAAAGCTGTAATTTGCTCCTACGGGCAGCAGGTGGCGGTACCCTCCGTTTTAAAAGCTGTAATTTGCTCCTACGGGCAGCAGGTGGCCCTAACCTCCGTTTTTAATGCACTCCTACAGGCAGCAGGTGGTGGTACCCTTCTTTATTAAAGCTGTCATTTGCTCCTACGGGCAGCAGGTGGCGGTACCCATGCTTTAAAAGCTGTAATTTGCTCCTATTGGCAGCAGGTGGCGGTACCTTCCATTTTTAAAATCAGTAATTTGCACTTACGGGCAGCAGGTGGCAGGAACCTCCACTTTTAAAAGCTGTAATTTGCTCCGGCAGCAGTTGGCGGTGCCCTCCGTTTTTAAAAGCTGTAATTTTCTCCTACGGGCAGCAGGTGGCGGTGCCCTCAATTTTCAAGAGCTGTAATTTGCTCATACAGGCAGCAGGTGGCGGTACCCTCCGTTTTTTAAGCTGTAATTTGCTCCTACGGGCAGCAGCTGGCGGTACCCTCCATTTTTAATGCGCCCCTACAGGCAGCAGGTGGTGGTACCCTCCATTTTTCAAAGCTGTAAATTGCTCCGGGCAGCAGTTGGCGGCGCCCTCCGTTTTTAAAGCTGTAATTTGCTCCTATGGGTAGCAGGTGTCAGTACCCTCCGTTTTTAAAGCTGTAATTGGCTCCTGCGGGCAGCAGGTGGCGGTGCCCTCCGTTTTTAAAAGCTGTAATTTGCTCCTACAGGTAGCAGTTGGCGGTGCTCTCCATTTGGAAAAGCCTGTAATTTGCTCCTACAGGCTGCTGGTTGCGGTGCCCTCCAGTTTTAAAAGCTGTAATTTGCTCCTACGGGCAGCAGCTGGCGGTTACCTCCGTTTTTAAAAGCTGTAATTTGCACTTACAGGAGGCAGATGGCGGCGCCCTCAGTTTTTAAAGCTGTACTTTGCTCCTACGGGCAGCAGGTGTCAGTACCCTCCGTTTTTAAAAGCTGTAATTGGCTCCTACGGGCAGCAGGTGGCGGTGGCCTCAGTTTTTAAAAGATGTAATTTGCTCCTACGGGCAGCAAGTGGCCCTAACCTCCGTTTTTAATGCGCTCCTACAGGCAGCAGGTGGTGGTACCCTCCGTTTTTAAAGCTGTCATTTGCTCCTACGGGCAGCAGGTGGCGGTACCCATGCTTTAAAAGCTGTCATTTGCTCCTATTGGCAGCAGGTGGCGGTACCTTCCATTTTTAAAATCAGTAATTTGCACTTACGGGCAGCAGGTGGCAGGAACCTCCACTTTTAAAAGCTGTAATTTGCTCCGGCAGCAGTTGGCGGTGCCCTCCGTTTTTAAAAGCTGTAATTTTCTCCTACGGGCAGCAGGTGGCGGTGCCCTCAATTTTCAAGAGCTGTAATTTGCTCATACAGGCAGCAGGTGGCGGTACCCTCCGTTTTTTAAGCTGTAATTTGCTCCTACGGGCAGGAGCTGGCGGTACCCTCCATTTTTAATGCGCCCCTACAGGCAGCAGGTGGTGGTACCCTCCGTTTTTAAAAGCTGTAATTTGCTCCTACGGGCTGCATGTGGCAGTGCACTCCGTTTTTAAAGCTGTGATTTGCTCCTACGGGCAGCAGCTGGCAGTACCCATGTTTTAAAAGCTGTAGTTTTTTCCTACGGGCAGCAGGGGGCGGTACCCTCCGTTTTTAAAAGCTGTAATTTGCACCTACGGGCAGCAGGTGGCAGTACCCTCCGTTTTTAAAGTTGTAATTTGCTCCTACGGGCAGCAGGTGGAGGTGCCCTCCGTATTTAAAGCTGTATTTTGCTCTTATGGGCAGCAGGTGGCGGTACCCATGTTTTAAAAGCTGTAATTTGCACTTACGGGCAGCAGGTGGCTGTACCCTCCGTTTTAAAAGCTGTAATTTGCTCCTGCCGGCAGCAGGTGGCGGTGCCTTCCGTTTTTAACAGCTGTAATTTGCTCCTGCGGGCAGCAGGTGGCGGTGCCCTCTGTTTTTAATGCGCTCCTACAGGCAGCAGTTGGCGCTACCCTCCGTTTTAACAGCTGTAATTTGCAGCTACAGGCAGCAGGTGGCGGTACCCATGTTTTAAAATCTGTAATTTGCTTCTACGTGCAGCAGGTGGCGGTACCCTCAGTTATTAAAGCTTTAATTTGCTTCTACGGGCAGCAGCTGGCGGTACCCTCCATTTTTAAAAGATGTAATACTCTCCGGGCAGCAGTTGGCGGTGCCCTCCGTTTTGAAAAGCTGTAATTTGCTCCTATGGGCAGCAGTGGCGGTGCCCTCCATTTTTAAAACTGTAATTTGCTCCTGCGGGCAGCAGTGGCGGTGCTCTCCGTTTTTAAAAGCTGTAATTTGCTCATACGGGCAGCAGGTGGCAGTAACCTCCGTTTTTAAAGTTGTAATTTGCACCTACGGGATGTAGGTGGCAGTACCCTCCATTTTTAAAGCTGTAATTTGCTCCTACGGGCAGCAGGTGGCGGTGCCCTCCGTTTTTAAAGCTGTAATTTGCTTCTACGGGCAGCAGGTGGCGATACTCATGTTTTAAAAGCTGTAAATTGCTCCCAATGGCAGCAGGTGGTGGTGCCCACCATTTTAAAAAGCCTGTAATTTCCACTTACGGGCAGCAGGTGGCGACGCCCTCCGTTTTTAAAAGCTGTAATTTGCTCCTACAGGCAGCAGCTGGCGGTACCTTCCGTTTTTAATGCGCTCCTACAGGCAGCAGGTGGCACTACCCTCCGTTTTTAAAGGTGTAATTTGCTCCTACAGGCAACAGGTGGCGGTACCCATGTTTGAAAATGTGTAATTTGCTTCTACGGGCAGCAGGTGGCGGTACCCTCCGTTTTTAAAGCTGTAATTTGCTCCTAGGGGCAGCAGGTGTCAGTACCCTCCATTTTTAAAAGCTGTAATTTGCTCCGGGCAGCAGTTGGCGGTGCCATCCGTTTTTAAAAGCTGTAATTTGCTCCTATGGGCAGCAGGTGGCGGTGCCCCCCATTTTTAAAACTGTAATTTTCTCCTACGGGCAGCAGGTGGCGGTGCCCTCAATTTTCAAGAGCTGTAATTTGCTCATACAGGCAGCAGGTGGCGGTACCCTCCGTTTTTTAAGCTGTAATTTTCTCCTACGGGCAGCAGTTGGCGGTACCCTCCATTTTTAATGCGCCCCTGCAGGCAGCAGGTGGTGGTACCCTCCGTTTTTAAAAGCTGTAATTTGCTCCTACGGGCTGCATGTGGCGGTGCACTCCGTTTTTAAAGCTGTAATTTGCTCGTACGGGCAGCAGGTGGCCCTAACCTCCGTTTTTAATGCGCTCCTACAGGCAGCAGGTGGTGGTACCCTCCGTTTTTAAAGCTGTCATTTGCTCCTACGGGCAGCAGGTGGTGGTACCCATGCTTTAAAAGCTGTAATTTGCTCCTATTGGCAGCAGGTGGCGGTACCTTCCATTTTTAAAATCAGTAATTTGCACTTACGGGCAGCAGGTGGCAGGAACCTCCACTTTTAAAAGCTGTAATTTGCTCCGGCAGCAGTTGGCGGTGCCCTCCGTTTTTAAAAGCTGTAATTTTCTCCTACGGGCAGCAGGTGGCGGTGCCCTCAATTTTCAAGAGCTGTAATTTGCTCATACAGGCAGCAGGTGGCGGTACCCTCCGTTTTTTAAGCTGTAATTTTCTCCTACGGGCAGCAGTTGGCGGTACCCTCCATTTTTAATGCGCCCCTACAGGCAGCAGGTGGTGGTACCCTCCGTTTTTAAAAGCTGTAATTTGCTCTTACGGGCAGCATGTGGCAGTGCACTCCGTTTTTAAAGCTGTGATTTGCTCCTACGGGCAGCTGCTGGCAGTACCCATGTTTTAAAAGCTGTAGTTTTTTCCTACGGGCAGCAGGGGGCGGTACCCTCCGTTTTTAAAAGCTGTAATTTGCTCATACGTGCAGCAGGTGGCAGTACCCTCCGTTTTTAAAGTTGTAATTTGCACCTACGGGCAGCAGGTGGCAGTACCCTCCGTTTTTAAAGCTGTAATTTGCTCCTACGGGCAGCAGGTGGAGGTGCCCTCCGTATTTAAAGCTGTAATTTGCTCTTACGGGCAGCAGGTGGTGGTACCCATGTTTTAAAAGCTGTAATTTGCACTTACGGGCAGCAGGTGGCTGTACCCTCCGTTTTAAAAGCTGTAATTTGCTCCTGCCGGCAGCAGGTGGCGGTACCCTCCGTTTTTCAAAGCTGTAATTTGATCCTATGGGCAGCAGGTTGCGGTAGCCTCTGTTTTCAAAAGCTGTAATTTGATCCTACGGGCAGCAGGTGGCGGTACCGCCGTTTTTAAAAGCTGTAATTTGCTCCTGCCGGCAGCAGTTGGCGGTGCCCTCTGTTTTTAATGCGCTCCTACAGGCAGCAGTTGGCGCTACCCTCCGTTTTTACAGCTGTAATTTGCAGCTACAGGCAGCAGGTGGCGGTACCCATGTTTTAAAATCTGTAATTTGCTTCTACGGGCAGCAGGTGGCGGTACCCTCAGTTATTAAAGCTTTAATTTGCTTCTACGGGCAGCAGCTGGCGGTACCCTCCATTTTTAAAAGATGTAATATTCTCCGGGCAGCAGTTGGCGGTGCCCTCCGTTTTGAAAAGCTGTAATTTGCTCCTATGGGCAGCAGTGGCGGTGCCCTCCATTTTTAAAACTGTAATTTGCTCCTGCGGGCAGCAGTGGCGGTGCTCTCCGTTTTTAAAAGCTGTAATTTGCTCATACGGGCAGCAGGTGGCAGTAACCTCCGTTTTTAAAGTTGTAATTTGCACCTACGGGAAGCAGGTGGCAGTACCCTCCATTTTTAAAGCTGTAATTTGCTCCTACGGGCAGCAGGTGGCGGTGCCCTCCGTTTTTAAAGCTGTAATTTGCTCTTACGGGCAGCAGGTGGCGATACTCATGTTTTAAAAGCTGTAAATTGCTCCCAATGGCAGCAGGTGGTGGTTCCCACCATTTTAAAAAGCCTGTAATTTCCACTTACGGGCAGCAGGTGGCGACGCCCTCCGTTTTTAAAAGCTGTAATTTGCTCCTACAGGCAGCAGCTGGCGGTACCCTCCGTTTTTAATGCGCTCCTACAGGCAGCAGGTGGCACTACCCTCCGTTTTTAAAGGTGTAATTTGCTCCTACAGGCAACAGGTGGCGGTACCCATGTTTGAAAATGTGTAATTTGCTTCTACGGGCAGCAGGTGGCGGTACCCTCCGTTTTTAAAGCTGTAATTTGCTCCTAGGGGCAGCAGGTGTCAGTACCCTCCATTTTTAAAAGCTGTAATTTGCTCCGGGCAGCAGTTGGCGGTGCCATCCGTTTTTAAAAGCTGTAATTTGCTCCTATGGGCAGCAGGTGGCGGTGCCCCCCATTTTTAAAACTGTAATTTGCTCCTACGGGCAGCAGCTGGCGGTAACCTCCATTTTTAATGCGCTCCTACAGGCTGCATCTGGCGGTGCCCTCCGTTTTTAAAAGCTGTAATTTGCTCCTACAGGCTGCAGGTGGCGGTGCTCTCCGTTTTTAAAAGCTGTAATTTGCTCCTACGGTCAGCAGGTGGCGGTGCCCTCCATTTTTAAAAGCTGTAATTTGCTCCTACGGGCAGCAGGTGGCGGTACCCTCCGTTGTTTAAGCTGTAATTTGCTCCTACGGGCAGCAGGTGGCCCTAACCTCCGTTTTTAATGCACTCCTACAGGCAGCAGGTGGTGGTACCCTCCGTTTTTAAAGCTGTCATTTGCTCCTATTGGCAGCAGGTGGCGGTACCTTCCATTTTTAAAATCAGTAATTTGCACTTACGGGCAGCAGGTGGCAGGAACCTCCACTTTTAAAAGCTGTAATTTGCTCCGGCAGCAGTTGGCGGTGCCCTCCGTTTTTAAAAGCTGTAATTTTCTCCTACGGGCAGCAGGTGGCGGTGCCCTCAATTTTCAAGAGCTGTAATTTGCTCATACAGGCAGCAGGTGGCGGTACCCTCCGTTTTTTAAGCTGTAATTTGCTCCTACGGGCAGCAGCTGGCGGTACCCTCCATTTTTAATGCGCCCCTGCAGGCAGCAGGTGGTGGTACCCTCCGTTTTTAAAAGCTGTAATTTGCTCCTACGGGCTGCATGTGGCGGTGCACTCCGTTTTTAAAGCTGTAATTTGCTCGTACGGGCAGCAGGTGGCCCTAACCTCCGTTTTTAATGCGCTCCTACAGGCAGCAGGTGGTGGTACCCTCCGTTTTTAAAGCTGTCATTTGCTCCTACGGGCAGCAGGTGGCGGTACCCATGCTTTAAAAGCTGTAATTTGCTCCTATTGGCAGCAGGTGGCAGTACCTTCCATTTTTAAAATCAGTAATTTGCACTTACGGGCAGCAGGTGGCAGGAACCTCCACTTTTAAAAGCTGTAATTTGCTCCGGCAGCAGTTGGCGGTGCCCTCCGTTTTTAAAAGCTGTAATTTTCTCCTACGGGCAGCAGGTGGCGGTGCCCTCAATTTTCAAGAGCTGTAATTTGCTCATACAGGCAGCAGGTGGCAGTACCCTCCGTTTTTTAAGCTGTAATTTGCTCCTACGGGCAGCAGTTGGCGGTACCCTCCATTTTTAATGAGCCCCTACAGGCAGCATGTGGCAGTGCACTCCGTTTTTAAAGCTGTGATTTGCTCCTACGGGCAGCAGCTGGCAGTACCCATGTTTTAAAAGCTGTAGTTTTTTCCTACGGGCAGCAGGGGGCGGTACCCTCCGTTTTTAAAAGCTGTAATTTGCTCATACGGGCAGCAGGTGGCAGTACCCTCCGTTTTTAATGTTGTAATTTGCACCTACGGGCAGCAGGTGGCAGTACCCTCCGTTTTTAAAGCTGTAATTTGCTCCCACGGGCAGCAGGTGGAGGTGCCCTCCGTATTTAAAGCTGTAATTTGCTCTTACGGGCAGCAGGTGGCGGTACCCATGTTTTAAAAGCTGTAATTTGCACTTACGGGCAGCAGGTGGCTGTACCCTCCGTTTTAAAAGCTGTAATTTGCTCCTGCCGGCAGCAGGTGGCGGTACCCTCCGTTTTTCAAAGCTGTAATTTGATCCTATGGGCAGCAGGTTGCGGTAGCCTCTGTTTTCAAAAGCTGTGATTTGATCCTACGGGCAGCAGGTGGCGGTACCGCCGTTTTTAAAAGCTGTAATTTGCTCCTGCGGGCAGCAGGTGGCGTTGCCCTCTGTTTTTAATGCGCTCCTACAGGCAGCAGTTGGCGCTACCCTCCGTTTTTACAGCTGTAATTTGCAGCTACAGGCAGCAGGTGGCGGTACCCATGTTTTAAAATCTGTAATTTGCTTCTACGGGCAGCAGGTGGCGGTACCCTCAGTTATTAAAGCTTTAATTTGCTTCTACGGGCAGCAGCTGGTGGTACCCTCCATTTTTAAAAGATGTAATATTCTCCAGGCAGCAGTTGGCGGTGCCCTCCGTTTTGAAAAGCTGTAATTTGCTCCTATGGGCAGCAGTGGCGGTGCCCTCCATTTTTAAAACTGTAATTTGCTCCTGCGGGCAGCAGTGGCGGTGCTCTCCGTTTTTAAAAGCTGTAATTTGCTCATACGGGCAGCAGGTGGCAGTAACCTCCGTTTATAAAAGCTGTAATTTGCACCTACGGGAAGCAGGTGGCAGTACCCTCCATTTTTAAAGCTGTAATTTGCTCGTACGGGCAGCAGGTGGCCCTAACCTCCGTTTTTAATGCGCTCCTACAGGCAGCAGGTGGTGGTACCCTCCGTTTTTAAAGCTGTCATTTGCTCCTACGGGTAGCAGGTGGCGGTACCCATGCTTTAAAAGCTGTAATTTGCTCCTATTGGCAGCAGGTGGCGGTACCTTCCATTTTTAAAATCAGTAATTTGCACTTACGGGCAGCAAGTGGCAGGAACCTCCACTTTTAAAAGCTGTAATTTGCTCCGGCAGCAGTTGGCGGTGCCCTCCGTTTTTAAAAGCTGTAATTTTCTCCTACGGGCAGCAGGTGGCGGTGCCCTCAATTTTCAAGAGCTGTAATTTGCTCATACAGGCAGCAGGTGGCGGTACCCTCCGTTTTTTAAGCTGTAATTTGCTCCTACGGGCAGCAGCTGGCGGTACCCTCCATTTTAATGCGCCCCAACAGGCAGCAGGTGGTGGTACACTCCGCTTTTAAAAGCTGTAATTTGCTCCTACGGGCTGCATGTGGCAGTGCACTCCGGTTTAAAAGCTGTAATTTGCACCTACGGGCAGCAGGTGGCAGTACCCTCCGTTTTTAAAGCTGTAATTTGCTCCTACGGGCAGCAGGTGGAGGTGCCCTCCGTATTTAAAGCTGTAATTTGCTCTTACGGGCAACAGGTGGCGGTACCCATGTTTTAAAAGCTGTAATTTGCACTTACGGGCAGCAGGTGGCTGTATCCTCCCTTTTAAAAGCTGTAATTTGCTCCTGCCGGCAGCAGGTGGCGGTACCCTCTGTTTTTCAAAGCTGTAATTTGCTCCTACGGGCTGCATGTGGCGGTGCCTTCCGTTTTTAAAAGCTGTAATTTGCTCCTATGGGCAGCAGGTGGCGGTAGCCTCTGTTTTCAAAAGCTGTAATTTGATCCTACGGGCAGCAGGTTGCAGTACCGCCGTTTTTAAAAGCTGTAATTTGCTCCTGCGGGCAGCAGTTGGCGGTGCCCTCTGTTTTTAATGCGCTCCTACAGGCAGCAGTTGGCGCTACCCTCCGTTTTTACAGCTGTAATTTGCAGCTACAGGCAGCAGGTGGCGGTACCCATGTTTTAAAATCTGTAATTTGCTTCTACGGGCAGCAGGTGGCGGTACCCTCAGTTATTAAAGCTTTAATTTGCTTCTACGGGCAGCAGCTGGCGGTACCCTCCACTTTTAAAAGATGTAATATTCTCCGGGCAGCAGTTGGCGGTGCCCTCCGTTTTGAAAAGCTGTAATTTGCTCCTATGGGCAGCAGTGGCGGTGCCCTCCATTTTTAAAACTGTAATTTGCTCCTGCGGGCAGCAGTGGCGGTGCTCTCCGCTTTTAAAAGCTGTAATTTGCTCCTATGGGCAGCAGGTGGCGGTGCCCCCCATTTTTAAAACTGTAATTTGCTCCAACGGGCAGCAGGTGGCGGTACCAATGTTTTAAAGGCTGTAATTTGCTCATACAGGCAGCAGGTGGCGGTACCCTCCGTTTTTAAAATTGTAATTTGCACCTACGGGCAGCAGGTGGCAGTACACTCCATTAAAAAGCTGTAATTTGCTCCTACGTTCAGCAGCTGGGGTGGTACCCTCCGTTTTTAATGCGCTCCTACAGGCAGCAGGTGGTGGTACCCTCCGTTTTTAAAGCTGTAATTTGCTCCTACTGGCAGCAGATGGCGGTACCCATGGTTTAAAATCTGTAATTTGCTTCTACGGGCAGCAGGTGGCGGTACCCTCCATTTTTAAAGCTGTAATTGGCTCCTACGGGCAGCAGGTGGCGGTCCCCTCCATTTTTAAAACCTGTAATTTTTTCTGGGCAGCAGTTGGCAGTGCCCGCAGTTTTTAAAAGCTGTAATTTGCTCCTATGGGCAGCAGGTGGCGGTGCCCTCCATTTTGAAAGCTGTAATTTGCTCCTACGTGCAGCAGGTGGCGTTACCCATGTTTTAAAGGCTGTAATTTGCTCCTACGGGCAGCAGTGGCGGTGTTCTGCGTTTCTAAAAGCTGTAAATTGCTCCCACGGGCAGCAGGTGGCGGTGTCCACCTTGTTAAAAGATGTAATTTGCTCCAACGGGGAGCAGCTGGAGGCACCCTCCGTTTTTAAAAGCTGTAATTTGCTCCTATGGGCAGCAGGTGGCGGTGCCCCCCATTTTTAAAACTGTAATTTGCTCCAACGGGCAGCAGGTGGCGGTACCAATGTTTTAAAGGCTGTAATTTGCTCCCACGGGCAGCAGTAGCAGTGCTCTCCATTTTTAAAAGCTGTAAATTGCTCCTACGGGCAGCAGGTGGCGGTGTCCCCCGTTTTAAAAAGCCTGTAATTTGCACTTATGGGCAGCAGGTGGCGGCGCCCTTCGATTTTAAATGCCTGTCATTTGCACTTATGGGCAGCAGGTGGTGGTGGCCTTCGTTTTTAAAAGCTGTAATTTGCTCCTACGGGCAGCAGTGGCGGTGCTCTCCGTTTTTAAAAGCTGTAAATTGCTACTACAGGCAGCAGGTGGCGACGCCGTCCGTTTTTAAAAGCTGTAATTTGCTCCTACAGGCAGCACCGAGCGGTACCCTCCGTTTTTAATGCGCTCCTACAGGCAGCAGGTGGCGCTACCCTCCGTTTTTAAAGCTGTAATTTGCTTCTACAGGCAGCAGGAGGCGGAACCATGTTTTAAAAGCTGTAATTTGATCCTACGGGCAGCAGGTGGCGGTTCCCATGTTTTAAAGGCTGTAATTTGCTCCTACGGGCAGCAGTGGCGGTGCTCTCCGTTTTTAAAAGCTGTAAATTGCTCCTACGGGCAGCAGGTGGCGGTGCGCTCCATTTTTAAAAGCTGTAATTTGCACTTACAGGCAGCAGATGGCGGCACCCTCCGTTTTTAAAAGCCTGTACTTTGCACTTACGGGCAGCCCGTGGCGGTGCCCATCGTTTTTAAAAGCTGTGATTTGCTCCTACGGGCAGCAGATGGCGGTGCCCTCCATTTTTAAAGCTGCAATTTGCTCCTACGGGCAGCAGGTGGCGGTACCCATGTTTTAAAAGCTGTAATTTGCTCCTACGGGCAGCAGGTGATGGAGCCCTCCGTTTTTAAAAGCTGTAATTTGCACTTACGGGCAGCAGGTGATGGAGCCCTCCGTTTTTAAAAGCTGTAATTTGCACTTACGGGCAGCAGGTGGCGGTACCCTCCGTTTTTAAAAGCTGTAATTTGCTCATACAGGCAGCAGGTGGCGGTGCCCTCCATTTTGAAAGCTGTAATTTGCTCCTACGTGCAGCAGGTGGCGTTACCCATGTTTTAAAGGCTGTAATTTGCTCCTACGGGCAGCAGTGGCGGTGTTCTCCGTTTCTAAAAGCTGTAAATTGCTCCTACGGGCAGCAGGTGGCGGTGTCCACCTTGTTAAAAGCTGTAATTTGCTCCTACGGGCAGCAGGTGGCGGTACCCTCTGTTTTTAAAAGCTGTAATTTGCTCCTATGGGCAGCAAGTGGCGGTGTCCTCCGTTTTCAAGAGCAGTAATTTGCTCATACAGGCAGCAGGTGGCGGTACCCTCCGTTTTTAAAGTTGTACTTTGCACCTACGGGCAGCAGGTGGCGGTACCCTCCGTTTCTAAAGCTGTAATTTGCTTCTACGGGCAGCAGCTGGCGGTACCCTCCGTTTTTGAAGCTGTAATTTGCTAAAAACAGGCAGCAGGTGGCGGTACCCATGTTTTAATTGCTGTAATTTGCTCCTACGGGCAGCAGGTGGCGGTACCCTCCGTTTTTAAAAGCTGTAATTTGCTCCTACGGGCAGCAGGTGGTGGTGCCCACAGTTTTCAAGGCTTGTAATTTGCTCATACAGGCAGCAGGTGTCGGTACCCTCCGTTTTTAAAGTTGTAATTTGCTTCTACGGGCAGCAGCTGGCGGTAACCTCCGTTTTTAATGCGCTCCTACAGGCTGCAGGTGACGGTGCCCTCCTTTTTAAAAAGCTGTCATTTGCTCCTACAGGCTGCAGGTGGCGGTGCCCTCCATTTTTAAAAGCTGTAATTTGTTCATACGGGCAGCAGCTGGCGGTACCCTCCGTTTTTAAAGCTGTAATTTGCTCCTACAGGCAGCAGGTGGCGGTACCCATGTTTTAAATGCTGTAATCTGCTCCTACGTGCAACAGGGGGCGGTACCCTCCGTTTTTAAAAGTTGTAATTTGCTCCTACGGGCAGCAGGTGGCGGTGCCCACCGTTTTGAAGGCTTGTAATTTGCTCATACAGGCAGCAGGTGTCGGTACCCTACGTTTTTAAAGTTGTAATTTGCACCTACGGGCAGCAGGTGGCAGTACCCTTCATTTTTAAAACTGTAATTTGCTCCTACAGGCTGCAGGTGGCGGTGCCCTCCGTTTTTAAAAGCTGTAATTTGCTCCTATGGGCAGCAGGTGGCGGTGCCCTCCGTTTTAAAAGCTGTAATTTGCTCCTACGGGCAGCAGGTGGCGGTGCCCTCCGTTTTAAAAGCTGTAATTTGCTCCTACGGGCAGCAGGTGGCCCTAACCTCCGTTTTTAATGCGCTCTTACACGCAGCAGGTGGTGGTACCCTCAGTTTTTAAAGCTGTCATTTGCTCCTACGGGCAGCAGGTGGCGGTACCCATGCTTTAAAAGCTGTAATTTGCTCCTATTGGCAGCAGGTGGCGGTACCTTCCATTTTTAAAATCAGTAATTTGCACTTACGGGCAGCAGGTGGCAGGGACCTCCACTTTTAAAAGCTGTAATTTGCTCCGGCAGCAGTTGGCGGTGCCCTCCGTTTTTAAAAGCTGTAATTTTCTCCTATGGGCAGCAGGTGGCGGTGCCCTCAATTTTCAAGAGCTGTAATTTGCTCATACAGGCAGCAGGTGGCGGTACCCTCCGTTTTTTAAGCTGTAATTTGCTCCTACGGGCAGCAGTTGGCGGTACCCTCCATTTTTAATGCGCCCCTACAGGCAGCAGGTGGTGGTACCCTCCGTTTTTAAAAGCTGTAATTTGCTCCTACGGGCTGCATGTGGCAGTGCACTCCGTTTTTAAAGCTGTGATTTGCTCCTACGGGCAGCAGCTGGAAGTACCCATGTTTTAAAAGCTGTAGTTTTTTCCTACGGGCAGCAGGGGGCGGTACCCTCCGTTTATAAAAGCTGTCATTTGCTCATACGGGTGGCAGGTGGCAGTACCCTCCGTTTTTAAAGTTGTAATTTGCACCTACGGGCAGCAGGTGGCAGTACCCTCCGTTCTTAAAGCTGTAATTTGCTCCTACGGGCAGCAGGTGGAGGTACCCTCCGTATTTAAAGCTGTAATTTGCTCCTACGGGCTGCATGTGGCGGTGCCTTCCGTTTTTAAAAGCTGTAATTTGCTCCTATGCGCAGCAGGTGGCGGTAGCCTCTGTTTTCAAAAGCTGTAATTTGATCCTACGGGCAGCAGGTGGCGGTACCGCCGTTTTTAAAAGCTGTAATTTGCTCCTGCGGGCAGCAGGTGGCGGTGCCCTCTGTTTTTAATGCGCTCCTACAGGCAGCAGTTGGCGCTACCCTCCGTTTTTAAAAGCTGTAATTTGCTCCTACAGGCTGCAGGTGGCGGTGCTCTCCGTTTTTAAAAGCTGTAATTTGCTCCTACGGTCAGCAGGTGGCGGTGCCCTCCATTTTTAAAAGCTGTAATTTGCTCCTACGGGCAGCAGGTGGCGGTACCCTCCGTTTTTAAAGCTGTAATTTGCTCCTACGGGCAGCAGGTGGCCCTAACCTCCGTTTTTCATGCGCTCCTACAGGCAGCAGGTGGTGGTACCCTCCGTTTTTAAAGCTGTCATTTGCTCCTACGGGCAGCAGGTGGCGGTACCCATGCTTCAAAAGCTGTAATTTGCTCCTATTGGCAGCAGGTGGCGGTACCTTCCATTTTTAAAATCAGTAATTTGCACTTACGGGCAGCAGGTGGCAGGAACCTCCAATTTTAAAAGCTGCAATTTGCTCCGGCAGCAGTTGGCGGTGCCCTCCGTTTTTAAAAGCTGTAATTTTCTCCTACGGGCAGCAGGTGGCGGTGCCCTCAATTTTCAAGAGCTGTAATTTGCTCATACAGGCAGCAGGTGGCGGTACCCTCCGTTTTTTAAGCTGTAATTTGCTCCTATGGGCAGCAGCTGGCGGTACCCTCCATTTTTAATGCGCCCTTGCAGGCAGCAGGTGGTGGTACCCTCCGTTTTTAAAAGCTGTAATTTGCTCCTACGGGCTGCATGTGGCGGTGCACTCCGTTTTTAAAGCTGTAATTTGCTCGTACGGGCAGCAGGTGGCCCTAACCTCCGTTTTTAATGCGCTCCTACAGGCAGCAGGTGGTGGTACCCTCCGTTTTTAAAGCTGTCATTTGCTCCTACGGGCAGCAGGTGGCGGTACCCATGCTTTAAAAGCTGTAATTTGCTCCTATTGGCAGCAGGTGGCGGTACCTTCCATTTTTAAAATCAGTAATTTGCACTTACGGGCAGCAAGTGGCAGGAACCTCCACTTTTAAAAGCTGTAATTTGCTCCGGCAGCAGTTGGCGGTGCCCTCCGTTTTTAAAAGCTGTAATTTTCTCCTACGGGCAGCAGGTGGCGGTGCCCTCAATTTTCAAGAGCTGTAATTTGCTCATACAGGCAGCAGGTGGCGGTACCCTCCGTTTTTTAAGCTGTAATTTGCTCCTACGGGCAGCAGCTGGCGGTACCCTCCATTTTAATGCGCCCCAACAGGCAGCAGGTGGTGGTACACTCCGCTTTTAAAAGCTGTAATTTGCTCCTACGGGCTGCATGTGGCAGTGCACTCCGGTTTAAAAGCTGTAATTTGCACCTACGGGCAGCAGGTGGCAGTACCCTCCGTTTTTAAAGCTGTAATTTGCTCCTACGGGCAGCAAGTGGAGGTGCCCTCCGTATTTAAAGCTGTAATTTGCTCTTACGGGCAACAGGTGGCGGTACCCATGTTTTAAAAGCTGTAATTTGCACTTACGGGCAGCAGGTGGCTGTATCCTCCCTTTTAAAAGCTGTAATTTGCTCCTGCCGGCAGCAGGTGGCGGTACCCTCTGTTTTTCAAAGCTGTAATTTGCTCCTACGGGCTGCATGTGGCGGTGCCTTCCGTTTTTAAAAGCTGTAATTTGCTCCTATGGGCAGCAGGTGGCGGTAGCCTCTGTTTTCAAAAGCTGTAATTTGATCCTACGGGCAGCAGGTTGCAGTACCGCCGTTTTTAAAAGCTGTAATTTGCTCCTGCGGGCAGCAGTTGGCGGTGCCCTCTGTTTTTAATGCGCTCCTACAGGCAGCAGTTGGCGCTACCCTCCGTTTTTACAGCTGTAATTTGCAGCTACAGGCAGCAGGTGGCGGTACCCATGTTTTAAAATCTGTAATTTGCTTCTACGGGCAGCAGGTGGCGGTACCCTCAGTTATTAAAGCTTTAATTTGCTTCTACGGGCAGCAGCTGGCGGTACCCTCCACTTTTAAAAGATGTAATATTCTCCGGGCAGCAGTTGGCGGTGCCCTCCGTTTTGAAAAGCTGTAATTTGCTCCTATGGGCAGCAGTGGCGGTGCCCTCCATTTTTAAAACTGTAATTTGCTCCTGCGGGCAGCAGTGGCGGTGCTCTCCGCTTTTAAAAGCTGTAATTTGCTCCTATGGGCAGCAGGTGGCGGTGCCCCCCATTTTTAAAACTGTAATTTGCTCCAACGGGCAGCAGGTGGCGGTACCAATGTTTTAAAGGCTGTAATTTGCTCATACAGGCAGCAGGTGGCGGTACCCTCCGTTTTTAAAATTGTAATTTGCACCTACGGGCAGCAGGTGGCAGTACACTCCATTAAAAAGCTGTAATTTGCTCCTACGTTCAGCAGCTGGGGTGGTACCCTCCGTTTTTAATGCGCTCCTACAGGCAGCAGGTGGTGGTACCCTCCGTTTTTAAAGCTGTAATTTGCTCCTACTGGCAGCAGATGGCGGTACCCATGGTTTAAAATCTGTAATTTGCTTCTACGGGCAGCAGGTGGCGGTACCCTCCATTTTTAAAGCTGTAATTGGCTCCTACGGGCAGCAGGTGGCGGTCCCCTCCATTTTTAAAACCTGTAATTTTTTCTGGGCAGCAGTTGGCGGTGCCCGCCGTTTTTAAAAGCTGTAATTTGCTCCTATGGGCAGCAGGTGGCGGTGCCCTCCATTTTGAAAGCTGTAATTTGCTCCTACGTGCAGCAGGTGGCGTTACCCATGTTTTAAAGGCTGTAATTTGCTCCTACGGGCAGCAGTGGCGGTGTTCTGCGTTTCTAAAAGCTGTAAATTGCTCCCACGGGCAGCAGGTGGCGGTGTCCACCTTGTTAAAAGATGTAATTTGCTCCAACGGGCAGCAGCTGGAGGCACCCTCCGTTTTTAAAAGCTGTAATTTGCTCCTATGGGCAGCAGGTGGCGGTGCCCCCCATTTTTAAAACTGTAATTTGCTCCAACGGGCAGCAGGTGGCGGTACCAATGTTTTAAAGGCTGTAATTTGCTCCCACGGGCAGCAGTAGCAGTGCTCTCCATTTTTAAAAGCTGTAAATTGCTCCTACGGGCAGCAGGTGGCGGTGTCCCCCGTTTTAAAAAGCCTGTAATTTGCACTTATGGGCAGCAGGTGGCGGCGCCCTTCGATTTTAAATGCCTGTCATTTGCACTTATGGGCAGCAGGTGGTGGTGGCCTTCGTTTTTAAAAGCTGTAATTTGCTCCTACGGGCAGCAGTGGCGGTGCTCTCCGTTTTTAAAAGCTGTAAATTGCTACTACAGGCAGCAGGTGGCGACGCCGTCCGTTTTTAAAAGCTGTAATTTGCTCCTACAGGCAGCACCGAGCGGTACCCTCCGTTTTTAATGCGCTCCTACAGGCAGCAGGTGGCGCTACCCTCCGTTTTTAAAGCTGTAATTTGCTTCTACAGGCAGCAGGAGGCGGAACCATGTTTTAAAAGCTGTAATTTGATCCTACGGGCAGCAGGTGGCGGTTCCCATGTTTTAAAGGCTGTAATTTGCTCCTACGGGCAGCAGTGGCGGTGCTCTCCGTTTTTAAAAGCTGTAAATTGCTCCTACGGGCAGCAGGTGGCGGTGCGCTCCATTTTTAAAAGCTGTAATTTGCACTTACAGGCAGCAGATGGCGGCACCCTCCGTTTTTAAAAGCCTGTACTTTGCACTTACGGGCAGCCCGTGGCGGTGCCCATCGTTTTTAAAAGCTGTGATTTGCTCCTACGGGCAGCAGATGGCGGTGCCCTCCATTTTTAAAGCTGCAATTTGCTCCTACGGGCAGCAGGTGGCGGTACCCATGTTTTAAAAGCTGTAATTTGCTCCTACGGGCAGCAGGTGATGGAGCCCTCCGTTTTTAAAAGCTGTAATTTGCACTTACGGGCAGCAGGTGGCGGTACCCTCCGTTTTTAAAAGCTGTAATTTGCTCATACAGGCAGCAGGTGGCGGTGCCCTCCATTTTGAAAGCTGTAATTTGCTCCTACGTGCAGCAGGTGGCGTTACCCATGTTTTAAAGGCTGTAATTTGCTCCTACGGGCAGCAGTGGCGGTGTTCTCCGTTTCTAAAAGCTGTAAATTGCTCCTACGGGCAGCAGGTGGCGGTGTCCACCTTGTTAAAAGCTGTAATTTGCTCCTACGGGCAGCAGGTGGCGGTACCCTCTGTTTTTAAAAGCTGTAATTTGCTCCTATGGGCAGCAAGTGGCGGTGTCCTCCGTTTTCAAGAGCAGTAATTTGCTCATACAGGCAGCAGGTGGCGGTACCCTCCGTTTTTAAAGTTGTACTTTGCACCTACGGGCAGCAGGTGGCGGTACCCTCCGTTTCTAAAGCTGTAATTTGCTTCTACGGGCAGCAGCTGGCGGTACCCTCCGTTTTTGAAGCTGTAATTTGCTAAAAACAGGCAGCAGGTGGCGGTACCCATGTTTTAATTGCTGTAATTTGCTCCTACGGGCAGCAGGTGGCGGTACCCTCCGTTTTTAAAAGCTGTAATTTGCTCCTACGGGCAGCAGGTGGTGGTGCCCACAGTTTTCAAGGCTTGTAATTTGCTCATACAGGCAGCAGGTGTCGGTACCCTCCGTTTTTAAAGTTGTAATTTGCTTCTACGGGCAGCAGCTGGCGGTAACCTCCGTTTTTAATGCGCTCCTACAGGCTGCAGGTGGCGGTGCCCTCCTTTTTTAAAAGCTGTCATTTGCTCCTACAGGCTGCAGGTGGCGGTGCCCTCCATTTTTAAAAGCTGTAATTTGTTCATACGGGCAGCAGCTGGCGGTACCCTCCGTTTTTAAAGCTGTAATTTGCTCCTACAGGCAGCAGGTGGCGGTACCCATGTTTTAAATGCTGTAATCTGCTCCTACGTGCAACAGGGGGCGGTACCCTCCGTTTTTAAAAGTTGTAATTTGCTCCTACGGGCAGCAGGTGGCGGTGCCCACCGTTTTGAAGGCTTGTAATTTGCTCATACAGGCAGCAGGTGTCGGTACCCTACGTTTTTAAAGTTGTAATTTGCACCTACGGGCAGCAGGTGGCAGTACCCTTCATTTTTAAAACTGTAATTTGCTCCTACAGGCTGCAGGTGGCGGTGCCCTCCGTTTTTAAAAGCTGTAATTTGCTCCTATGGGCAGCAGGTGGCGGTGCCCTCCGTTTTAAAAGCTGTAATTTGCTCCTACGGGCAGCAGGTGGCGGTGCCCTCCGTTTTAAAAGCTGTAATTTGCTCCTACGGGCAGCAGGTGGCCCTAACCTCCGTTTTTAATGCGCTCTTACACGCAGCAGGTGGTGGTACCCTCAGTTTTTAAAGCTGTCATTTGCTCCTACGGGCAGCAGGTGGCGGTACCCATGCTTTAAAAGCTGTAATTTGCTCCTATTGGCAGCAGGTGGCAGGAACCTCCACTTTTAAAAGCTGTAATTTGCTCCGGCAGCAGTTGGCGGTGCCCTCCGTTTTTAAAAGCTGTAATTTGCTCCTATGGGCAGCAGGTGGCGGTTCCCCCCATTTTTAAAACTGTAATTTGCTCCAACGGGCAGCAGGTGGCGGTACCCATGTTTTAAAGGCTGTAATTTGCTCCTACTGGCAGCAGTAGCAGTGCTCTCCATTTTTAAAAGCTGTAAATTGCTCCTAAAGGCAGCAGGTGGCTTGTCCCTCGTTTTAAAAAGCCTGTAATTTGAACATATGGGCAGCAGGTGGCGGCGCCCTTCGGTTTTAAATGCCTGTATTTTGCACCTACGGGCAGCAGGTGGTGGTGGCCTTCGTTTTTAAAAGCTGTAATTTGCTTCTACGGACAGCAGGTGGCGGTACCCTCTGTTTTTAAAGCTGTAATTTGCTCCTAGGGGCAGCAGGTGTCAGTACCCTCCATTTTTAAAAGCTGTAATTTGCTCCGGGCAGCAGTTGGCGGTGCCATCCGTTTTTAAAAGGTGTAATTTGCTCCTATGGGCAGCAGGTGGCGCTGCCCCGCATTTTTAAAACTGTAATTTGCTCTTACGGGCAGCAGCTGGTGGTAACCTCCGTTTTTAATGCGCTGCTACAGGCTGCAGGTGGCGGTGCCCTCCGTTTTTAAAAGCTGTAATTTGCTCCTACAGGCTGCAGGTGGCGGTGCTCTCCGTTTTTAAAAGCTGTAATTTGCTCCTACGGTCAGCATGTGGCGGTGCCCTCCATTTTTAAAAGCTGTAATTTGCTCCTACGGGCAGCAGGTGGCGGTACCCTCCGTTTTAAAAGCTGTAATTTGCTCCTACGGGCAGCAGGTGGCCCTAACCTCCGTTTTTAATGCACTCCTACAGGCAGCAGGTGGTGGTACCCTTCTTTTGTAAAGCTGTCATTTGCTCCTACGGGCAGCAGGTGGCGGTACCCATTCTTTAAAAGCTGTAATTTGCTCCTATTGGCAGCAGGTGGCGTTACCTTCCATTTTTAAAATCAGTAATTTGCACTTACGGGCAGCAGGTGGCAGGAACCTCCACTTTTAAAAGCTGTAATTTGCTCCGGCAGCAGTTGGCGGTGCCCTCCGTTTTTAAAAGCTGTAATTTTCTCCTACGGGCAGCAGGTGGCGGTGCCCTCAATTTTCAAGAGCTGTAACTTGCTCATACAGGCAGCAGGTGGCGGTACCCTCCGTTTTTTAAGCTGTAATTTGCTCCTACGGGCAGCAGTTGGCGGTACCCTCCATTTTTAATGCGCCCCTACAGGCAGCAGGTGGTGGTACCCTCCGTTTTTAAAAGCTGTAATTTGCTCCTACGGGCTGCATGTGGCAGTGCACTCCGTTTTTAAAGCTGTGATTTGCTCCTACGTGCAGCAGCTGGCAGTACCCATGTTTTAAAAGCTGTAGTTTTTTCCTACGGGCAGCAGGGGGCGGTACCCTCCGTTTTTAAAAGCTGTAATTTGCTCATACGGGTGGCAGGTGGCAGTACCCTCCGTTTTTAAAGTTGTAATTTGCACCTACGGGCAGCAGGTGGCAGTACCCTCCGTTCTTAAAGCTGTAATTTGCTCCTACGGGCAGCAGGTGGAGCTACCCTCCGTATTTAAAGCTGTAATTTGCTCCTACGGGCTGCATGTGGCGGTGCCTTCCGTTTTTAAAAGCTGTAAATTGCTCCTATGGGCAGCAGGTGGCGGTAGCCTCTGTTTTCAAAAGCTGTAATTTGATCCTACGGGCAGCAGGTGGCGGTACCGCCGTTTTTAAAAGCTGTAATTTGCTCCTGCGGGCAGCAGGTGGCGGTGCCCTCTGTTTTTAATGCGCTCCTACAGGCAGCAGTTGGCGCTACCCTCCGTTTTTACAGCTGTAATTTGCAGCTACAGGCAGCAGGTGGCGGTACCCATGTTTTAAAATCTGTAATTTGCTTCTACGGGCAGCAGGTGGCGGTACCCTCAGTTATTAAAGCTTTAATTTGCTTCTACGGGCAGCAGCTGGCGGTACCCTCCATTTTTAAAAGATGTAATATTCTCCAGGCAGCAGTTGGCGGTGCCCTCCGTTTTGAAATGCTGTAATTTTCTCCTATGGGCAGCATTGGCGGTGCCCTCCATTTTTAAAACTGTAATTTGCTCCTGCGGGCAGCAGTGGCGGTGCTCTCCGTTTTAAAAAGCTGTAATTTGCTCATACGGGCAGCAGGTGGCAGTAACCTCCGTTTTTAAAGTTGTAATTTGCACCTACGGGAAGCAGGTGGCAGTACCCTCCATTTTTAAAGCTGTAATTTGCTCCTACGGGCAGCAGGTGGCGGTGCCCTCCGTTTTTAAAGCTGTAATTTGCTCTTACGGGCAGCAGGTGGCGATACTCATGTTTTAAAAGCTGTAAATTGCTCCGGGCAGCAGTTGGCGGTGCCATCCGTTTTTAAAAGCTGTAATTTGCTCCTATGGGCAGCAGGTGGCGCTGCCCCGCATTTTTAAAACTGTAATTTGCTCTTACGGGCAGCAGCTGGTGGTAACCTCCGTTTTTAATGCGCTGCTACAGGCTGCAGGTGGCGGTGCCCTCCGTTTTTAAAAGCTGTAATTTGCTCCTACAGGCTGCAGGTGGCGGTGCTCTCCGTTTTTAAAAGCTGTAATTTGCTCCTACGGTCAGCATGTGGCGGTGCCCTCCATTTTTAAAAGCTGTAATTTGCTCCTACGGGCAGCAGGTGGCGGTACCCTCCGTTTTAAAAGCTGTAATTTGCTCCTACGGGCAGCAGGTGGCCCTAACCTCCGTTTTTAATGCACTCCTACAGGCAGCAGGTGGTGGTACCCTTCTTTTGTAAAGCTGTCATTTGCTCCTACGGGCAGCAGGTGGCGGTACCCATGCTTTAAAAGCTGTAATTTGCTCCTATTGGCAGCAGGTGGCGTTACCTTCCATTTTTAAAATCAGTAATTTGCACTTACGGGCAGCAGGTGGCAGGAACCTCCACTTTTAAAAGCTGTAATTTGCTCCGGCAGCAGTTGGCGGTGCCCTCCGTTTTTAAAAGCTGTAATTTTCTCCTACGGGCAGCAGGTGGCGGTGCCCTCAATTTTCAAGAGCTGTAATTTGCTCATACAGGCAGCAGGTGGCGGTACCCTCCGTTTTTTAAGCTGTAATTTGCTCCTACGGGCAGCAGTTGGCGGTACCCTCCATTTTTAATGCGCCCCTACAGGCAGCAGGTGGTGGTACCCTCCGTTTTTAAAAGCTGTAATTTGCTCCTACGGGCTGCATGTGGCAGTGCACTCCGTTTTTAAAGCTGTGATTTGCTCCTACGTGCAGCAGCTGGCAGTACCCATGTTTTAAAAGCTGTAGTTTTTTCCTACGGGCAGCAGGGGGCGGTACCCTCCGTTTTTAAAAGCTGTAATTTGCTCATACGGGTGGCAGGTGGCAGTACCCTCCGTTTTTAAAGTTGTAATTTGCACCTACGGGCAGCAGGTGGCAGTACCCTCCGTTCTTAAAGCTGTAATTTGCTCCTACGGGCAGCAGGTGGAGCTACCCTCCGTATTTAAAGCTGTAATTTGCTCCTACGGGCTGCATGTGGCGGTGCCTTCCGTTTTTAAAAGCTGTAATTTGCTCCTATGGGCAGCAGGTGGCGGTAGCCTCTGTTTTCAAAAGCTGTAATTTGATCCTACGGGCAGCAGGTGGCGGTACCGCCGTTTTTAAAAGCTGTAATTTGCTCCTGCGGGCAGCAGGTGGCGGTGCCCTCTGTTTTTAATGCGCTCCTACAGGCAGCAGTTGGCGCTACCCTCCGTTTTTACAGCTGTAATTTGCAGCTAAAGGCAGCAGGTGGCGGTACCCATGTTTTAAAATCTGTAATTTGCTTCTACGGGCAGCAGGTGGCGGTACCCTCAGTTATTAAAGCTTTAATTTGCTTCTACGGGCAGCAGCTGGCGGTACCCTCCATTTTTAAAAGATGTAATATTCTCCAGGCAGCAGTTGGCGGTGCCCTCCGTTTTGAAATGCTGTAATTTTCTCCTATGGGCAGCATTGGCGGTGCCCTCCATTTTTAAAACTGTAATTTGCTCCTGCGGGCAGCAGTGGCGGTGCTCTCCGTTTTTAAAAGCTGTAATTTGCTCATACGGGCAGCAGGTGGCAGTAACCTCCGTTTTTAAAGTTGTAATTTGCACCTACGGGAAGCAGGTGGCAGTACCCTCCATTTTTAAAGCTGTAATTTGCTCCTACGGGCAGCAGGTGGCGGTGCCCTCCGTTTTTAAAGCTGTAATTTGCTCTTACGGGCAGCAGGTGGCGATACTCATGTTTTAAAAGCTGTAAATTGCTCCCAATGGCAGCAGGTGGTGGTGCCCAGCATTTTAAAAAGCCTGTAATTTCCACTTACGGGCAGCAGGTGGCGGTGCCCTTCGTTTTTAAAAGCTGTAATTTGCTTCTATGGGCAGCAGGTGGCGGTGCCCTCCTTTTTTAACAGCTGTAAGTTGCCCCTACAGGCAGCAGGTGGCGACGCCCTACGTTTTTAAAAGCTGTAATTTGCTCCTACAGGCAGCAGCTGGCGGTACCCTCCGTTTTTATAGGTGTAATTTGCTCCTACAGGCAGCAGGTGGCGGTACCCATGTTTTAAAATGTGTAATTTGCTTCTACGGACAGCAGGTGGCAGTACCCTCTGTTTTTAAAGCTGTAATTTGCTCCTAGGGGCAGCAGGTGTCAGTACCCTCCATTTTTAAAAGCTGTAATTTGCTCCGGGCAGCAGTTGGCGGTGCCATCCGTTTTTAAAAGCTGTAATTTGCTCCTATGGGCAGCAGGTGGCGGTGCCCCCCATTTTTAAAACTGTAATTTGCTCCAACGGGCAGCAGGTGGCGGTACCAATGTTTTAAAGGCTGTAATTTGCTCATACAGGCAGCCGGTGGCGGTACCCTCCGTTTTTAAAATTGTAATTTGCACCTACGGGCAGCAGGTGGCAGTACACTCCATTAAAAAGCTGTAATTTGCTCCTACGTTCAGCAGCTGGTGGTACCCTCCGTTTTTAATGCGCTCCTACAGGCAGCAGGTGGTGGTACCCTCCGTTTTTAAAGCTGTAATTTGCTCCTACTGGCAGCAGATGGCGGTACCCATGGTTTAAAATCTGTAATTTGCTTCTACGGGCAGCAGGTGGCGGTACCCTCCATTTTTAAAGCTGTAATTGGCTCCTACGGGCAGCAGGTGGCGGTCCCCTCCATTTTTAAAACCTGTAATTTTTTCTGGGCAGCAGTTGGCGGTGCCCGCCGTTTTTAAAAGCTGTAATTTGCTCCTATGGGCAGCAGGTGGCGGTGCCCTCCATTTTGAAAGCTGTAATTTGCTCCTACGTGCAGCAGGTGGCGTTACCCATGTTTTAAAGGCTGTAATTTGCTCCTACGGGCAGCAGTGGCGGTGTTCTGCGTTTCTAAAAGCTGTAAATTGCTCCCACGGGCAGCAGGTGGCGGTGTCCACCTTGTTAAAAGATGTAATTTGCTCCAACGGGCAGCAGCTGGAGGCACCCTCCGTTTTTAAAAGCTGTAATTTGCTCCTATGGGCAGCAGGTGGCGGTGCCCCCCATTTTTAAAACTGTAATTTGCTCCAACGGGCAGCAGGTGGCGGTACCAATGTTTTAAAGGCTGTAATTTGCTCCCACGGGCAGCAGTAGCAGTGCTCTCCATTTTTAAAAGCTGTAAATTGCTCCTACGGGCAGCAGGTGGCGGTGTCCCCCGTTTTAAAAAGCCTGTAATTTGCACTTATGGGCAGCAGGTGGCGGCGCCCTTCGATTTTAAATGCCTGTCATTTGCACTTATGGGCAGCAGGTGGTGGTGGCCTTCGTTTTTAAAAGCTGTAATTTGCTCCTACGGGCAGCAGTGGCGGTGCTCTCCGTTTTTAAAAGCTGTAAATTGCTACTACAGGCAGCAGGTGGCGACGCCGTCCGTTTTTAAAAGCTGTAATTTGCTCCTACAGGCAGCACCGAGCGGTACCCTCCGTTTTTAATGCGCTCCTACAGGCAGCAGGTGGCGCTACCCTCCGTTTTTAAAGCTGTAATTTGCTTCTACAGGCAGCAGGAGGCGGAACCATGTTTTAAAAGCTGTAATTTGATCCTACGGGCAGCAGGTGGCGGTTCCCATGTTTTAAAGGCTGTAATTTGCTCCTACGGGCAGCAGTGGCGGTGCTCTCCGTTTTTAAAAGCTGTAAATTGCTCCTACGGGCAGCAGGTGGCGGTGCGCTCCATTTTTAAAAGCTGTAATTTGCACTTACAGGCAGCAGATGGCGGCACCCTCCATTTTTAAAAGCCTGTACTTTGCACTTACGGGCAGCCCGTGGCGGTGCCCATCGTTTTTAAAAGCTGTGATTTGCTCCTACGGGCAGCAGATGGCGGTGCCCTCCATTTTTAAAGCTGTAATTTGCTCCTACGGGAAGCAGGTGGCGGTACCCATGTTTTAAAAGCTGTAATTTGCTCCTACGGGCAGCAGGTGATGGTGCCCTCCGTTTTTAAAAGCTGTAATTTGCTCCTACTTGCAGCAGGTGGCGTTACCCATGTTTTAAAGGCTGTAATTTGCTCCTACGGGCAGCAGTGGCGGTGTTCTCCGTTTCTAAAAGCTGTAAATTGCTCCTACGGGCAGCAGGTGGCGGTGTCCACCTTGTTAAAAGCTGTAATTTGCTCCTACGGGCAGCAGGTGGCGGTACCCTCTGTGTTTAAAAGCTGTAATTTGCTCCTATGGGCAGCAAGTGGCGGTGTCCTCCGTTTTCAAGAGCAGTAATTTGCTCATACAGGCAGCAGGTGGCGGTACCCTCCGTTTTTAAAGTTGTACTTTGCACCTACGGGCAGCAGGTGGCGGTACCCTCCGTTTCTAAAGCTGTAATTTGCTTCTACGGGCAGCAGCTGGCGGTACCCTCCGTTTTTGAAGCTGTAATTTGCTAAAAACAGGCAGCAGGTGGCGGTACCCATGTTTTAATTGCTATAATTTGCTCCTACGGGCAGCAGGTGGCGGTACCCTCCATTTTAAAAGCTGTAATTTGCTCCTACGGGCAGCAGGTGGTGGTGCCCACCGTTTTCAAGGCTTGTAATTTGCTCATACAGGCAGCAGGTGTCGGTACCCTCCGTTTTTAAAGTTGTAATTTGCTTCTACGGGCAGCAGCTGGCGGTAACCTCCGTTTTTAATGCGCTCCTACAGGCTGCAGGTGGCGGTGCCCTCCTTTTTTAAAAGCTGTCATTTGCTCCTACAGGCTGCAGGTGGCGGTGCCCTCCATTTTTAAAAGCTGTAATTTGTTCATACGGGCAGCAGCTGGCGGTACCCTCCGTTTTTAAAGCTGTAATTTGCTCCTACAGGCAGCAGTTGGCGGTACCCATGTTTTAAATGCTGTAGTCTGCTCCTACGTGCAACAGGGGGCGGTACCCTCCGTTTTTAAAAGTTGTAATTTGCTCCTACGGGCAGCAGGTGGCGGTGCCCTCCGTTTTAAAAGCTGTAATTTGCTCCTACGGGCAGCAGGTGGCCCTAACCTCCGTTTTTAATGCGCTCTTACACGCAGCAGGTGGTGGTACCCTCAGTTTTTAAAGCTGTCATTTGCTCCTACGGGCAGCAGGTGGCGGTACCCATGCTTTAAAAGCTGTAATTTGCTCCTATTGGCAGCAGGTGGCGGTACCTTCCATTTTTAAAATCAGTAATTTGCACTTACTGGCAGCAGGTGGCAGGAACCTCCACTTTTAAAAGCTGTAATTTGCTCCGGCAGCAGTTGGCGGTGCCCTCCGTTTTTAAAAGCTGTAATTTTCTCCTACGGGCAGCAGGTGGCGGTGCCCTCAATTTTCAAGAGCTGTAATTTGCTCATACAGGCAGCAGGTGGCGGTACCCTCCGTTTTTTAAGCTGTAATTTGATCCTACGGGCAGCAGCTGGCGGTACCCTCCATTTTTAATGCGCCCCTACAGGCAGCAGGTGGTGGTACCCTCCGTTTTTAAAAGCTGTAATTTGCTCCTACGGGCTGCATGTGGCAGTGCACTCCGTTTTTAAAGCTGTGATTTGCTCCTACGGGCAGCAGCTGGCAGTACCCATGTTTTAAAAGCTGTAGTTTTTTCCTACGGGCAGCAGGGGGCGGTACCCTCCGTTTTTAAAAGCTGTAATTTGCACCTACGGGCAGCAGGTGGCAGTACCCTCCGTTTTTAAAGTTGTAATTTGCTCCTACGGGCAGCAGGTGGAGGTGCCCTCCGTATTTAAAGCTGTAATTTGCTCTTATGGGCAGCAGGTGGCGGTACCCATGTTTTAAAAGCTGTAATTTGCACTTACGGGCAGCAGGTGGCTGTACCCTCCGTTTTAAAAGCTGTAATTTGCTCCTGCCGGCAGCAGGTGGCGGTACCCTCCGTTTTTAAAAGCTGTAATTTGCTCCTACGGGCTGCATGTGGCGGTGCCTTCCGTTTTTAACAGCTGTAATTTGCTCCTGCGGGCAGCAGGTGGCGGTGCCCTCTGTTTTTAATGCGCTCCTACAGGCAGCAGTTGGCGCTACCCTCCGTTTTAACAGCTGTAATTTGCAGCTACAGGCAGCAGGTGGCGGTACCCATGTTTTAAAATCTGTAATTTGCTTCTACGTGCAGCAGGTGGCGGTACCCTCAGTTATTAAAGCTTTAGTTTGCTTCTACGGGCAGCAGCTGGCGGTACCCTCCATTTTTAAAAGATGTAATACTCTCCGGACAGCAGTTGGCGGTGCCCTCCGTTTTGAAAAGCTGTAATTTGCTCCTATGGGCAGCAGTGGCAGTGCGCTCCATTTTTAAAACTGTAATTTGCTCCTGCGGGCAGCAGTGGCGGTGCTCTCCGTTTTTAAAAGCTGTAATTTGCTCATACGGGCAGCAGGTGGCAGTAACCTCCGTTTTTAAAGTTGTAATTTGCACCTACGGGATGTAGGTGGCAGTACCCTCCATTTTTAAAGCTGTAATTTGCTCCTACGGGCAGCAGGTGGCGGTGCCCTCCGTTTTTAAAGCTGTAATTTGCTTCTACGGGCAGCAGGTGGCGATACTCATGTTTTAAAAGCTGTAAATTGCTCGCAATGGCAGCAGGTGGTGGTGCCCACCATTTTAAAAAGCCTGTAATTTCCAATTACGGGCAGCAGGTGGCGACGCCCTCCGTTTTTAAAAGCTGTAATTTGCTCCTACAGGCAGCAGCTGGCGGTACCTTCCGTTTTTAATGCGCTCCTACAGGCAGCAGGTGGCACTACCCTCCGTTTTTAAAGGTGTAATTTGCTCCTACAGGCAACAGGTGGCGGTACCCATGTTTGAAAATGTGTAATTTGCTTCTACGGGCAGCAGGTGGCGGTACCCTCCGTTTTTAAAGCTGTAATTTGCTCCTAGGGGCAGCAGGTGTCAGTACCCTCCATTTTTAAAAGCTGTAATTTGCTCCGGGCAGCAGTTGGCGGTGCCATCCGTTTTTAAAAGCCGTAATTTGCTCCTATGGGCAGCAGGTGGCGGTGCCCCCCATTTTTAAAACTGTAATTTGCTCCTACGGGCAGCAGCTGGCGGTAACCTCCGTTTTTAATGCGCTCCTACAGGCTGCATCTGGCGGTGCCCTCCGTTTTTAAAAGCTGTAATTTGCTCCTACAGGCTGCAGGTGGCGGTGCTCTCCGTTTTTAAAAGCTGTAATTTGCTCCTACGGTCAGCAGTTGGCGGTGCCCTCCATTTTTAAAAGCTGTAATTTGCTCCTACGGGCAGCAGGTGGCGGTACCCTCCGTTGTTAAAGCTGTAATTTGCTGCTACGGGCAGCAGGTGGCCCTAACCTCCGTTTTTAATGCACTCCTACAGGCAGCAGGTGGTAGTACCCTCCGTTTTTAAAGCTGTAATTTGCTCCTATTGGCAGCAGGTGGCGGTACCTTCCATTTTTAAAATCAGTAATTTGCACTTACGGGCAGCAGGTGGCAGGAACCTCCACTTTTAAAAGCTGTAATTTGCTCCGGCAGCAGTTGGCGGTGCCCTCCGTTTTTAAAAGCTGTAATTTTCTCCTACGGGCAGCAGGTGGCGGTGCCCACAATTTTCAAGAGCTGTAATTTGCTCATACAGGCAGCAGGTGGCGGTACCCTCCGTTTTTTAAGCTGTAATTTGCTCCTACGGGCAGCAGCTGGCGGTACCCTCCATTTTTAATGCGCCCCTACAGGCAGCAGGTGGTGGTACCCTCCGTTTTTAAAAGCTGTAATTTGCTCCTACGGGAAGCATGTGGCAGTGCACTCCGTTTTTAAAGCTGTGATTTGCTCCTACGGGCAGCAGGTGGCAGTACCCATGTTTTAAAAGCTGTAGTTTTTTCCTACGGGCAGCAGGGGGCGGTACCCTCCGTTTTAAAAAGCTGTAATTTGCACCTACGGGCAGCAGGTGGCAGTACCCTCCGTTTTTAAAGCTGTAATTTGCTCCTACGGGCAGCAGGTGGAGGTGCCCTCCGTATTTAAAGCTGTAATTTGCTCTTACGGGCAGCAGGTGGCGGTACCCATGTTTTAAAAGCTGTAATTTGCACTTACGGGCAGCAGGTGGCTGTACCCTCCGTTTTAAAAGCTGTAATTTGCTCCTGCCGGCAGCAGGTGGTGGTACCCTCCGTTTTTAAAAGCTGTAATTTGCTCCTACGGGCTGCATGTGGCGGTGCCTTCCGTTTTTAAAAGCTGTAATTTGCTCCTGCGGGCAGCAGGTGGCAGTGCCCTCTGTTTTTAATGCGCTCCTACAGGCAGCAGTTGGCGCTACCCTCCGTTTTAACAGCTGTAATTTGCAGCTACAGGCAGCAGGTGGCGGTACCCATGTTTTAAAATCTGTAATTTGCTTCTACGGGCAGCAGGTGGCGGTACCCTCAGTTATTAAAGCTTTAATTTGTTTCTACGGGCAGCAGCTGGCGGTACCCTCCATTTTTAAAAGCTGTAATTTGCTCCTACGGGCAGCAGGTGGTGGTGCCCACCGTTTTCAAGGCTTCTAATTTGCTCATACAGGCAGCAGGTGTCGGTACCCTCCGTTTTTAAAGTTGTAATTTGCTTCTACGGGCAGCAGCTGGCGGTAACCTCCGTTTTTAATGCGCTCCTACAGGCTGTAGGTGGCGGTGCCCTCCTTTTTTAAAAGCTGTCATTTGCTCCTACAGGCTGCAGGTGGCGGTGCCCTCCATTTTTAAAAGCTGTAATTTGTTCATACGGGCAGCAGCTGGCGGTACCCTCCGTTTTTAAAGCTGTAATTTGCTCCTACAGGCAGCAGTTGGCGGTACCCATGTTTTAAATGCTGTAGTCTGCTCCTACGTGCAACAGGGGGCGGTACCCTCCGTTTTTAAAAGTTGTAATTTGCTCCTACGGGCAGCAGGTGGCGGTGCCCACCGTTTTGAAGGCTTGTAATTTGCTCATACAGGCAGCAGGTGTCGGTACCCTACGTTTTTAAAGTTGTAATTTGCACCTACGGGCAGCAGGTGGCAGTACCCTTCATTTTTAAAACTGTAATTTGCTCCTACAGGCTGCAGGTGGCGGTGCCCTCCGTTTTTAAAAGCTGTAATTTGCTCCTATGGGCAGCAGGTGGCGGTGCCCTCCGTTTTAAAAGCTGTAATTTGCTCCTACGGGCAGCAGGTGGCGGTGCCCTCCGTTTTAAAAGCTGTAATTTGCTCCTACGGGCAGCATGTGGCCCTAACCTCCGTTTTTAATGCGCTCTTACACGCAGCAGGTGGTGGTACCCTCAGTTTTTAAAGCTGTCATTTGCTCCTACGGGCAGCAGGTGGCGGTACCCATGCTTTAAAAGCTGTAATTTGCTCCTATTGGCAGCAGGTGGCGGTACCTTCCATTTTTAAAATCAGTAATTTGCACTTACGGGCAGCAGGTGGCAGGAACCTCCACTTTTAAAAGCTGTAATTTGCTCCGGCAGCAGTTGGCGGTGCCCTCCGTTTTTAAAAGCTGTAATTTTCTCCTACGGGCAGCAGGTGGCGGTGCCCTCAATTTTCAAGAGCTGTAATTTGCTCATACAGGCAGCAGGTGGCGGTACCCTCCGTTTTTTAAGCTGTAATTTGCTCCTACGGGCAGCAGTTGGTGGTACCCTCCATTTTTAATGAGCCCCTACAGGCAGCATGTGGCAGTGCACTCCGTTTTTAAAGCTGTGATTTGCTCCTACGGGCAGCAGCTGGCAGTACCCATGTTTTAAAAGCTGTAGTTTTTTCCTACGGGCAGCAGGGGGCGGTACCCTCCGTTTTTAAAAGCTGTAATTTGCTCATACGGGCAGCAGGTGGCAGTACCCTCCGTTTTTAATGTTGTAATTTGCACCTACGGGCAGCAGGTGGCAGTACCCTCCGTTTTTAAAGCTGTAATTTGCTCCTACGGGCAGCAGGTGGAGGTGCCCTCCGTATTTAAAGCTGTAATTTGCTCTTACGGGCAGCAGGTGGCGGTACCCATGTTTTAAAAGCTGTAATTTGCTTCTACGGGCAGCAGGTGGCGGTACCCTCAGTTATTAAAGCTTTAATTTGCTTCTACGGGCAGCAGCTGGCGGTACCCTCCATTTTTAAAAGATGTAATATTCTCCGGGCAGCAGTTGGCGGTGCCCTCCGTTTTGAAAAGCTGTAATTTGCTCCTATGGGCAGCAGTGGCGGTGCCCTCCATTTTTAAAACTGTAATTTGCTCCTGCGGGCAGCAGTGGCGGTGCTCTCCGTTTTTAAAAGCTGTAATTTGCTCATACGGGCAGCAGGTGGCAGTAACCTCCGTTTTTAAAGTTGTAATTTGCACCTACGGGAAGCAGGTGGCAGTACCCTCCGTTTTTAAAGCTGTAATTTGCTCCTACGGGCAGCAGGTGGAGGTGCCCTCCGTATTTAAAGCTGTAATTTGCTCTTACGGGCAGCAGGTGGCGGTACCCATGTTTTAAAAGCTGTAATTTGCACTTACGGGCAGCAGGTGGCTGTACCCTCCGTTTTAAAAGCTGTAATTTGCTCCTGCCGGCAGCAGGTGGCGGTACCCTCCGTTTTTCAAAGCTGTAATTTGATCCTATGGGCAGCAGGTTGCGGTAGCCTCTGTTTTCAAAAGCTGTGATTTGATCCTACGGGCAGCAGGTGGCGGTACCGCCGTTTTTAAAAGCTGTAATTTGCTCCTGCGGGCAGCAGGTGGCGTTGCCCTCTGTTTTTAATGCGCTCCTACAGGCAGCAGTTGGCGCTCCCCTCCGTTTTTACAGCTGTAATTTGCAGCTACAGGCAGCAGGTGGCGGTACCCATGTTTTAAAATCTGTAATTTGCTTCTACGGGCAGCAGGTGGCGGTACCCTCAGTTATTAAAGCTTTAATTTGCTTCTACGGGCAGCAGCTGGTGGTACCCTCCATTTTTAAAAGATGTAATATTCTCCAGGCAGCAGTTGGCGGTGCCCTCCGTTTTGAAAAGCTGTAATTTGCTCCTATGGGCAGCAGTGGCGGTGCCCTCCATTTTTAAAACTGTAATTTGCTCCTGCGGGCAGCAGTGGCGGTGCTCTCCGTTTTTAAAAGCTGTAATTTGCTCATACGGGCAGCAGGTGGCAGTAACCTCCGTTTATAAAAGCTGTAATTTGCACCTACGGGAAGCAGGTGGCAGTACCCTCCATTTTTAAAGCTGTAATTTGCTCCTACGGGCAGCAGGTGGCGGTGCCCTCCGTTTTTAAAGCTGTAATTTGCTCTTACGGGCAGCAGGTGGCGATACTCATGTTTTAAAAGCTGTAAATTGCTCCCAATGGCAGCAGGTGGTGGTGCCCACCATTTTAAAAAGCCTGTAATTTCCACTTACGGGCAGCAGGTGGCGGTGCCCTTCGTTTTTAAAAGCTGTAATTTGCTTCTATGGGCAGCAGGTGGCGTTGCCCTCCTCTTTTAACAGCTGTAATTTGCCCCTACAGGCAGCAGGTGGCGACGCCCTACGTTTTTAAAAGCTGCAATTTGCTCCTACAGGCAGCAGCTGGCGGTACCCTCCGTTTTTATAGGTGTAATTTGCTCCTACAGGCAGCAGGTGGCGGTACCCATGTTTTAAAATGTGTAATTTGCTTCTACGGACAGCAGGTGGCGGTACCCTCTGTTTTTAAAGCTGTAATTTGCTCCTAGGGGCAGCAGGTGTCAGTACCCTCCATTTTTAAAAGCTGTAATTTGCTCCGGGCAGCAGTTGGCGTTGCCATCCGTTTTTAAAAGCTGTAATTTGCTCCTATGGGCAGCAGGTGGCGCTGCCCCCCATTTTTAAAACTGTAATTTGCTCTTACGGGCAGCAGCTGGTGGTAACCTCCGTTTTTAATGCGCTGCTACAGGCTGCAGGTGGCGGTGCCCTCCGTTTTTAAAAGCTGTAATTTGCTCCTACAGGCTGCAGGTGGCGGTGCCCTCCGTTTTTAAAAGCTGTAATTTGCTCCTACGGTCAGCATGTGGCGGTGCCCTCCATTTTTAAAAGCTGTAATTTGCTCCTACGGGCAGCAGGTGGCGGTACCCTCCGTTTTAAAAGCTGTAATTTGCTCCTACGGGCAGCAGGTGGCCCTAACCTCCGTTTTTAATGCACTCCTACAGGCAGCAGGTGGTGGTACCCTTCTTTTGTAAAGCTGTCATTTGCTCCTACGGGCAGCAGGTGGCGGTACCCATGCTTTAAAAGCTGTAATTTGCTCCTATTGGCAGCAGGTGGCGGTACCTTCCATTTTTAAAATCAGTAATTTGCACTTACGGGCAGCAGGTGGCAGGAACCTCCACTTTTAAAAGCTGTAATTTGCTCCGGCAGCAGTTGGCGGTGCCCTCCGTTTTTAAAAGCTGTAATTTTCTCCTACGGGCAGCAGGTGGCGGTGCCCTCAATTTTCAAGAGCTGTAATTTGCTCATACAGGCAGCAGGTGGCGGTACCCTCCGTTTTTTAAGCTGTAATTTGCTCCTACGGGCAGCAGTTGGCGGTACCCTCCATTTTTAATGCGCCCGTACAGGCAGCAGGTGGTGGTACCCTCCGTTTTGAAAAGCTGTAATTTGCTCCTACGGGCTGCATGTGGCAGTGCACTCCGTTTTTAAAGCTGTGATTTGCTCCTACCGGCAGCAGCTGGCAGTACCCATGTTTTAAAAGCTGTAGTTTTTTCCTACGGGCAGCAGGGGGCGGTACCCTCCGTTTTTAAAAGCTGTAATTTGCTCATACGGGTGGCAGGTGGCAGTACCCTCCGTTTTTAAAGTTGTAATTTGCACCTACGGGCAGCAGGTGGCAGTACCCTCCGTTCTTAAAGCTGTAATTTGCTCCTACGGGCAGCAGGTGGAGGTACCCTCCGTATTTAAAGCTGTAATTTGCTCCTACGGGCTGCATGTGGCGGTGCCTTCCGTTTTTAAAAGCTGTAATTTGCTCCTATGGGCAGCAGGTGGCGGTAGCCTCTGTTTTCAAAAGCTGTAATTTGATCATACGGGCAGCAGGTGGCGGTACCGCCGTTTTTAAAAGCTGTAATTTGCTCCTGCGGGCAGCAGGTGGCGGTGCCCTCTGTTTTTAATGCGCTCCTACAGGCAGCAGTTGGCGCTACCCTCCGTTTTTACAGCTGTAATTTGCAGCTACAGGCAGCAGGTGGCGGTACCCATGTTTTAAAATCTGTAATTTGCTTCTACGGGCAGCAGGTGGCGGTACCCTCAGTTATTAAAGCTTTAGTTTGCTTCTACGGGCAGCAGCTGGCGGTACCCTCCATTTTTAAAAGATGTAATATTCTCCAGGCAGCAGTTGGCGGTGCCCTCCGTTTTGAAATGCTGTAATTTTCTCCTATGGGCAGCATTGGCGGTGCCCTCCATTTTTAAAACTGTAATTTGCTCCTGCGGGCAGCAGTGGCGGTGCTCTCCGTTTTTAAAAGCTGTAATTTGCTCATACGGGCAGCAGGTGGCAGTAACCTCCGTTTTGAAAGTTGTAATTTGCACCTACGGGAAGCAGGTGGCAGTACCCTCCATTTTTAAAGCTGTAATTTGCTCCTACGGGCAGCAGGTGGCGGTGCCCTCCGTTTTTAAAGCTGTAATTTGCTCTTACGGGCAGCAGGTGGCGATACTCATGTTTTAAAAGCTGTAAATTGCTCCCAATGGCAGCAGGTGGTGGTGCCCAGCATTTTAAAAAGCCTGTAATTTCCACTTACGGGCAGCAGGTGGCGGTGCCCTTCGTTTTTAAAAGCTGTAATTTGCTTCTATGGGCAGCAGGTGGCGGTGCCCTCCTTTTTTAACAGCTGTAAGTTGCCCCTACAGGCAGCAGGTGGCGACGCCCTACGTTTTTAAAAGCTGTAATTTGCTCCTACAGGCAGCAGCTGGCGGTTCCCTCCGTTTTTATAGGTGTAATTTGCTCCTACAGGCAGCAGGTGGCGGTACCCATGTTTTAAAATGTGTAATTTGCTTCTACGGACAGCAGGTGGCAGTACCCTCTGTTTTTAAAGCTCTAATTTGCTCCTAGGGGCAGCAGGTGTCAGTACCCTCCATTTTTAAAAGCTGTAATTTGCTCCGGGCAGCAGTTGGCGGTGCCATCTGTTTTTAAAAGCTGTAATTTGCTCCTATGGGCAGCAGGTGGCGGTGCCCCCCATTTTTAAAACTGTAATTTGCTCCAACGGGCAGCAGGTGGCGGTACCAATGTTTTAAAGGCTGTAATTTGCTCATACAGGCAGCAGGTGGCGGTACCCTCCGTTTTTAAAATTGTAATTTGCACCTACGGGCAGCAGGTGGCAGTACACTCCATTAAAAAGCTGTAATTTGCTCCTACTTTCAGCAGCTGGTGGTACCCTCCGTTTTTAATGCGCTCCTACAGGCAGCAGGTGGTGGTACCCTCCGTTTTTAAAGCTGTAATTTGCTCCTACTGGCAGCAGATGGCGGTACCCATGGTTTAAAATCTGTAATTTGCTTCTACGGGCAGCAGGTGGCGGTACCCTCCATTTTTAAAGCTGTAATTGGCTCCTACGGGCAGCAGGTGGCGGTCCCCTCCATTTTTAAAACCTGTAATTTTTTCTGGGCAGCAGTTGGCGGTGCCCGCCGTTTTTAAAAGCTGTAATTTGCTCCTATGGGCAGCAGGTGGCGGTGCCCTCCATTTTGAAAGCTGTAATTTGCTCCTACGTGCAGCAGGTGGCGTTACCCATGTTTTAAAGGCTGTAATTTGCTCCTACGGGCAGCAGTGGCGGTGTTCTGCGTTTCTAAAAGCTGTAAATTGCTCCCACGGGCAGCAGGTGGCGGTGTCCACCTTGTTAAAAGATGTAATTTGCTCCAACGGGCAGCAGCTGGAGGCACCCTCCGTTTTTAAAAGCTGTAATTTGCTCCTATGGGCAGCAGGTGGCGGTGCCCCCCATTTTTAAAACTGTAATTTGCTCCAACGGGCAGCAGGTGGCGGTACCAATGTTTTAAAGGCTGTAATTTGCTCCCACGGGCAGCAGTAGCAGTGATCTCCATTTTTAAAAGCTGTAAATTGCTCCTACGGGCAGCAGGTGGCGGTGTCCCCCGTTTTAAAAAGCCTGTAATTTGCACTTATGGGCAGCAGGTGGCGGCGCCCTTCGATTTTAAATGCCTGTCATTTGCACTTATGGGCAGCAGGTGGTGGTGGCCTTCGTTTTTAAAAGCTGTAATTTGCTCCTACGGGCAGCAGTGGCGGTGCTCTCCGTTTTTAAAAGCTGTAAATTGCTACTACAGGCAGCAGGTGGCGACGCCGTCCGTTTTTAAAAGCTGTAATTTGCTCCTACAGGCAGCACCGAGCGGTACCCTCCGTTTTTAATGCGCTCCTACAGGCAGCAGGTGGCGCTACCCTCCGTTTTTAAAGCTGTAATTTGCTTCTACAGGCAGCAGGAGGCGGAACCATGTTTTAAAAGCTGTAATTTGATCCTACGGGCAGCAGGTGGCGGTTCCCATGTTTTAAAGGCTGTAATTTGCTCCTACGGGCAGCAGTGGCGGTGCTCTCCGTTTTTAAAAGCTGTAAATTGCTCCTACGGGCAGCAGGTGGCGGTGCGCTCCATTTTTAAAAGCTGTAATTTGCACTTACAGGCAGCAGATGGCGGCACCCTCCGTTTTTAAAAGCCTGTACTTTGCACTTACGGGCAGCCCGTGGCGGTGCCCATCGTTTTTAAAAGCTGTGATTTGCTCCTACGGGCAGCAGATGGCGGTGCCCTCCATTTTTAAAGCTGTAATTTGCTCCTACGGGCAGCAGGTGGCGGTACCCATGTTTTAAAAGCTGTAAGTTGCTCCTACGGGCAGCAGGTGATGGTGCCCTCCGTTTTTAAAAGCTGTAATTTGCACTTACGGGCAGCAGGTGGCGGTACCCTCCGTTTTTAAAAGCTGTAATTTGCTCATACAGGCAGCAGGTGGCGGTGCCCTCCATTTTGAAAGCTGTAATTTGCTCCTACGTGCAGCAGGTGGCGTTACCCATGTTTTAAAGGCTGTAATTTGCTCCTACGGGCAGCAGTGGCGGTGTTCTCCGTTTCTAAAAGCTGTAAATTGCTCCTACGGGCAGCAGGTGGCGGTGTCCACCTTGTTAAAAGCTGTAATTTGCTCCTACGGGCAGCAGGTGGCGGTACCCTCTGTTTTTAAAAGCTGTAATTTGCTCCTATGGGCAGCAAGTGGCGGTGTCCTCCGTTTTCAAGAGCAGTAATTTGCTCATACAGGCAGCAGGTGGCGGTACCCTCCGTTTTTAAAGTTGTACTTTGCACCTACGGGCAGCAGGTGGCGGTACCCTCCGTTTCTAAAGCTGTAATTTGCTTCTACGGGCAGCAGCTGGCGGTACCCTCCGTTTTTGAAGCTGTAATTTGCTAAAAACAGGCAGCAGGTGGCGGTACCCATGTTTTAATTGCTGTAATTTGCTCCTACGGGCAGCAGGTGGCGGTACCCTCCATTTTAAAAGCTGTAATTTGCTCCTACGGGCAGCAGGTGGTGGTGCCCACCGTTTTCAAGGCTTGTAATTTGCTCATACAGGCAGCAGGTGTCGGTACCCTCGGTTTTTAAAGTTGTAATTTGCTTCTACGGGCAGCAGCTGGCGGTAACCTCCGTTTTTAATGCGCTCCTACAGGCTGCAGGTGGCGGTGCCCTCCTTTTTTAAAAGCTGTCATTTGCTCCTACAGGCTGCAGGTGGCGGTGCCCTCCATTTTTAAAAGCTGTAATTTGTTCATACGGGCAGCAGCTGGCGGTACCCTCCGTTTTTAAAGCTGTAATTTGCTCCTACAGGCAGCAGTTGGCGGTACCCATGTTTTAAATGCTGTAATCTGCTCCTACGTGCAACAGGGGGCGGTACCCTCCGTTTTTAAAAGTTGTAATTTGCTCCTACGGGCAGCAGGTGGCAGTACCCTTCATTTTTAAAACTGTAATTTGCTCCTACAGGCTGCAGGTGGCGGTGCCCTCCGTTTTTAAAAGCTGTAATTTGCTCCTATGGGCAGCAGGTGGCGGTGCCCTCCGTTTTAAAAGCTGTAATTTGCTCCTACGGGCAGCAGGTGGCGGTGCCCTCCGTTTTAAAAGCTGTAATTTGCTCCTACGGGCAGCAGGTGGCCCTAACCTCCGTTTTTAATGCGCTCTTACACGCAGCAGGTGGTGGTACCCTCAGTTTTTAAAGCTGTCATTTGCTCCTACGGGCAGCAGGTGGCGGTACCCATGCTTTAAAAGCTGTAATTTGCTCCTATTGGCAGCAGGTGGCGGTACCTTCCATTTTTAAAATCAGTAATTTGCACTTACGGGCAGCAGGTGGCAGGAACCTCCACTTTTAAAAGCTGTAATTTGCTCCGGCAGCAGTTGGCGGTGCCCTCCGTTTTTAAAAGCTGTAATTTTCTCCTACGGGCAGCAGGTGGCGGTGCCCTCAATTTTCAAGAGCTGTAATTTGCTCATACAGGCAGCAGGTGGCGGTACCCTCCGTTTTTTAAGCTGTAATTTGCTCCTACGGGCAGCAGCTGGCGGTACCCTCCATTTTTAATGCGCCCCTACAGGCAGCAGGTGGTGGTACCCTCCGTTTTTCAAAGCTGTAAATTGCTCCGGGCAGCAGTTGGCGGCGCCCTCCGTTTTTAAAGCTGTAATTTGCTCCTATGGGTAGCAGGTGTCAGTACCCTCCGTTTTTAAAAGCTGTAATTGGCTCCTGCGGGCAGCAGGTGGCGGTGCCCTCCGTTTTTAAAAGCTGTAATTTGCTCCTACAGGTAGCAGGTGGCGGTGCTCTCCATTTGTAAAAGCCTGTAATTTGCTCCTACAGGCTGCTGGTTGCGGTGCCCTCCAGTTTTAAAAGCTGTAATTTGCTCCTACGGGCAGCAGCTGGCGGTTACCTCCGTTTTTAAAAGCTGTAATTTGCACTTACAGGAGGCAGATGGCGGCGCCCTCAGTTTTTAAAGCTGTACTTTGCTCCTACGGGCAGCAGGTGTCAGTACCCTCCGTTTTTAAAAGCTGTAATTTGCTCCTACAGGCAGCAGCTGGCGGTACCTTCCGTTTTTAATGCGCTCCTACAGGCAGCAGGTGGCACTACCCTCCGTTTTTAAAGGTGTAATTTGCTCCTACAGGCAACAGGTGGCGGTACCCATGTTTGAAAATGTGTAATTTGCTTCTACGGGCAGCAGGTGGCGGTACCCTCCGTTTTTAAAGCTGTAATTTGCTCCTAGGGGCAGCAGGTGTCAGTACCCTCCATTTTTAAAAGCTGTAATTTGCTCCGGGCAGCAGTTGGCGGTGCCCTCCGTTTTTAAAAGCTGTAATTTTCTCCTACGGGCAGCAGGTGGCGGTGCCCTCAATTTTCAAGAGCTGTAATTTGCTCATACAGGCAGCAGGTGGCGGTACCCTCCGTTTTTTAAGCTGTAATTTGCTCCTACGGGCAGGAGCTGGCGGTACCCTCCATTTTTAATGCGCCCCTACAGGCAGCAGGTGGTGGTACCCTCCGTTTTTCAAAGCTGTAAATTGCTCCGGGCAGCAGTTGGCGGCGCCCTCCGTTTTTAAAGCTGTCATTTGCTCCTATGGGTAGCAGGTGTCAGTACCCTCCGTTTTTAAAAGCTGTAATTGGCTCCTGCGGGCAGCAGGTGGCGGTGCCCTCCGTTTTTAAAAGCTGTAATTTGCTCCTACAGGTAGCAGGTGGCGGTGCTCTCCATTTGTAAAAGCCTGTAATTTGCTCCTACAGGCTGCTGGTTGCGGTGCCCTCCAGTTTTAAAAGCTGTAATTTGCTCCTACGGGCAGCAGCTGGCGGTTACCTCCGTTTTTAAAAGCTGTAATTTGCACTTACAGGAGGCAGATGGCGGCGCCCTCAGTTTTTAAAGCTGTACTTTGCTCCTACGGGCAGCAGGTGTCAGTACCCTCCGTTTTTAAAAGCTGTAATTGGCTCCTACGGGCAGCAGGTGGCGGTGGCCTCAGTTTTTAAAAGATGTAATTTGCTCCTACGGGCAGCAAGTGGCCCTAACCTCCGTTTTTAATGCGCTCCTACAGGCAGCAGGTGGTGGTACCCTCCGTTTTTAAAGCTGTCATTTGCTCCTACGGGCAGCAGGTGGCGGTACCCATGCTTTAAAAGCTGTAATTTGCTCCTATTGGCAGCAGGTGGCGGTACCTTCCATTTTTAAAATCAGTAATTTGCACTTACGGGCAGCAGGTGGCAGGAACCTCCACTTTTAAAAGCTGTAATTTGCTCCGGCAGCAGTTGGCGGTGCCCTCCGTTTTTAAAAGCTGTAATTTTCTCCTACGGGCAGCAGGTGGCGGTGCCCTCAATTTTCAAGAGCTGTAATTTGCTCCTACAGGCAGCAGGTGGCGGTACCCTCCGTTTTTTAAGCTGTAATTTGCTCCTACGGGCAGCAGCTGGCGGTACCCTCCATTTTTAATGCGCCCCTACAGGCAGCAGGTGGTGGTACCCTCCGTTTTTAAAAGCTGTAATTTGCTCCTACGGGCTGCATGTGGCAGTGCACTCCGTTTTTAAAGCTGTGATTTGCTCCTACGGGCAGCAGCTGGCAGTACCCATGTTTTAAAAGCTGTAGTTTTTTCCTACGGGCAGCGGGGGGCGGTACCCACCGTTTTTAAAAGCTGTAATTTGCACCTACGGGCAGCAGGTGGCAGTACCCTCCGTTTTTAAAGTTGTAATTTGCTCCTACGGGCAGCAGGTGGAGGTGCCCTCCGTATTTAAAGCTGTAATTTGCTCTTATGGGCAGCAGGTGGCGGTACCCATGTTTTAAAAGCTGTAATTTGCACTTACGGGCAGCAGGTGGCTGTACCCTCCGTTTTAAAAGCTGTAATTTGCTCCTGCCGGCAGCAGGTGGCGGTACCCTCCGTTTTTAAAAGCTGTAATTTGCTCCTACGGGCTGCATGTGGCGGTGCCTTCCGTTTTTAACAGCTGTAATTTGCTCCTGCGGGCAGCAGGTGGCGGTGCCCTCTGTTTTTAATGCGCTCCTACAGGCAGCAGTTGGCGCTACCCTCCGTTTTAACAGCTGTAATTTGCAGCTACAGGCAGCAGGTGGCGGTACCCATGTTTTAAAATCTGTAATTTGCTTCTACGTGCAGCAGGTGGCGGTACCCTCAGTTATTAAAGCTTTAATTTGCTTCTACGGGCAGCAGCTGGCGGTACCCTCCATTTTTAAAAGATGTAATACTCTCCGGGCAGCAGTTGGCGGTGCCCTCCGTTTTGAAAAGCTGTAATTTGCTCCTATGGGCAGCAGTGGCGGTGCGCTCCATTTTTAAAACTGTAATTTGCTCCTGCGGGCAGCAGTGGCGGTGCTCTCCGTTTTTAAAAGCTGTAATTTGCTCATACGGGCAGCAGGTGGCAGTAACCTCCGTTTTTAAAGTTGTAATTTGCACCTACGGGATGTAGGTGGCAGTACCCTCCATTTTTAAAGCTGTAATTTGCTCCTACGGGCAGCAGGTGGCGGTGCCCTCCGTTTTTAAAGCTGTAATTTGCTTCTACGGGCAGCAGGTGGCGATACTCATGTTTTAAAAGCTGTAAATTGCTCCCAATGGCAGCAGGTGGTGGTGCCCACCATTTTAAAAAGCCTGTAATTTCCACTTACGGGCAGCAGGTGGCGACGCCCTCCGTTTTTAAAAGCTGTAATTTGCTCCTACAGGCAGCAGCTGGCGGTACCTTCCGTTTTTAATGCGCTCCTACAGGCAGCAGGTGGCACTACCCTCCGTTTTTAAAGGTGTAATTTGCTCCTACAGGCAACAGGTGGCGGTACCCATGTTTGAAAATGTGTAATTTGCTTCTACGGGCAGCAGGTGGCGGTACCCTCCGTTTTTAAAGCTGTAATTTGCTCCTAGGGGCAGCAGGTGTCAGTACCCTCCATTTTTAAAAGCTGTAATTTGCTCCGGGCAGCAGTTGGCGGTGCCATCCGTTTTTAAAAGCCGTAATTTGCTCCTATGGGCAGCAGGTGGCGGTGCCCCCCATTTTTAAAACTGTAATTTGCTCCTACGGGCAGCAGTTGGCGGTGCCATCCGTTTTTAAAAGCTGTAATTTGCTCCTACAGGCTGCAGGTGGCGGTGCTCTCCGTTTTTAAAAGCTGTAATTTGCTCCTACGGTCAGCAGGTGGCGGTGCCCTCCATTTTTAAAAGCTGTAATTTGCTCCTACGGGCAGCAGGTGGCGGTACCCTCCGTTGTTAAAGCTGTAATTTGCTCCTACGGGCAGCAGGTGGCCCTAACCTCCGTTTTTAATGCACTCCTACAGGCAGCAGGTGGTAGTACCCTCCGTTTTTAAAGCTGTAATTTGCTCCTATTGGCAGCAGGTGTCAGTACCCTCCATTTTTAAAAGCTGTAATTTGCTCCGGGCAGCAGTTGGCGGTGCCATCCGTTTTTAATAGCCGTAATTTGCTCCTATGGGCAGCAGGTGGCGGTGCCCCCCATTTTTAAAACTGTAATTTGCTCCTACGGGCAGCAGCTGGCGGTAACCTCCGTTTTTAATGCGCTCCTACAGGCTGCATCTGGCGGTGCCCTCCGTTTTTAAAAGCTGTAATTTGCTCCTACGGTCAGCAGGTGGCGGTGCCCTCCATTTTTAAAAGCTGTAATTTGCTCCTACGGGCAGCAGGTGGCGGTACCCTCCGTTGTTAAAGCTGTAATTTGCTCCTAAGGGCAGCAGGTGGCCCTAACCTCCGTTTTTAATGCACTCCTACAGGCAGCAGGTGGTAGTACCCTCCGTTTTTAAAGCTGTAATTTGCTCCTATTGGCAGCAGGTGGCGGTACCTTCCATTTTTAAAATCAGTAATTTGCACTTACGGGCAGCAGGTGGCAGGAACCTCCACTTTTAAAAGCTGTAATTTGCTCCGGCAGCAGTTGGCGGTGCCCTCTGTTTTTAAAAGCTGTAATTTTCTCCCACGGGCAGCAGGTGGCGGTGCCCTCAATTTTCAAGAGCTGTAATTTGCTCATACAGGCAGCAGGTGGCGGTACCCTCCGTTTTTTAAGCTGTAATTTGCTCCTACGGGCAGCAGCTGGCGGTACCCTCCATTTTTAATGCGCCCCTGCAGGCAGCAGGTGGTGGTACCCTCCGTTTTTAAAAGCTGTAATTTGCTCCTACGGGCTGCATGTGGCGGTGCACTCCGTTTTTAAAGCTGTAATTTGCTCGTACGGGCAGCAGGTGGCCCTAACCTCCGTTTTTAATGCGCTCCTACAGGCAGCAGGTGGTGGTACCCTCCGTTTTTAAAGCTGTCATTTGCTCCTACGGGCAGCAGGTTGTGGTACCCATGCTTTAAAAGCTGTAATTTGCTCCTATTGGCAGCAGGTGGCGGTACCTTCCATTTTTAAAATCAGTAATTTGCACTTACGGGCAGCAGGTGGTAGGAACCTCCACTTTTAAAAGCTGTAATTTGCTCCGGCAGCAGTTGGCGGTGCCCTCCGTTTTTAAAAGCTGTAATTTTCTCCTACGGGCAGCAGGTGGCGGTGCCCTCAATTTTCAAGAGCTGTAATTTGCTCATACAGGCAGCAGGTGGCGGTACCCTCCGTTTTTTAAGCTGTAATTTTCTCCTACGGGCAGCAGTTGGCGGTACCCTCCATTTTTAATGCGCCCCTACAGGCAGCAGGTGGTGGTACCCTCCGTTTTTAAAAGCTGTAATTTGCTCTTACGGGCTGCATGTGGCAGTGCACTCCGTTTTTAAAGCTGTGATTTGCTCCTACGGGCAGCAGCTGGCAGTACCCATGTTTTAAAAGCTGTAGTTTTTTCCTACGGGCAGCAGGGGGCGGTACCCTCCGTTTTTAAAAGCTGTAATTTGCTCATACGGGCAGCAGGTGGCAGTACCCTCCGTTTTTAAAGTTGTGATTTGGTCCTACGGGCAGCAGCTGGCAGTACCCATGTTTTAAAAGCTGTAGTTTTTTCCTACGGGCAGCAGGGGGCGGTACCCTCCGTTTTTAAAAGCTGTAATTTGCTCATACGGGCAGCAGGTGGCAGTACCCTCCGTTTTTAAAGTTGTAATTTGCACCTACGGGCAGCAGGTGGCAGTACCCTCCGTTTTTAAAGCTGTAATTTGCTCCTACGGGCAGCAGGTGGAGGTGCCCTCCGTATTTAAAGCTGTAATTTGCTCTTACGGGCAGCAGGTGGTGGTACCCATGTTTTAAAAGCTGTAATTTGCACTTACGGGCAGCAGGTGGCTGTACCCTCCGTTTTAAAAGCTGTAATTTGCTCCTGCCGGCAGCAGGTGGCGGTACCCTCCGTTTTTCAAAGCTGTAATTTGATCCTATGGGCAGCAGGTTGCGGTAGCCTCTGTTTTCAAAAGCTGTAATTTGATCCTACGGGCAGCAGGTGGCGGTACCGCCGTTTTTAAAAGCTGTAATTTGCTCCTGCGGGCAGCAGTTGGCGGTGCCCTCTGTTTTTAATGCGCTCCTACAGGCAGCAGTTGGCGCTACCCTCCGTTTTTACAGCTGTAATTTGCAGCTACAGGCAGCAGGTGGCGGTACCCATGTTTTAAAATCTGTAATTTGCTTCTACGGGCAGCAGGTGGCGGTACCCTCAGTTATTAAAGCTTTAATTTGCTTCTACGGGCAGCAGCTGGCGGTACCCTCCATTTTTAAAAGATGTAATATTCTCCGGGCAGCAGTTGGCGGTGCCCTCCGTTTTGAAAAGCTGTAATTTGCTCCTATGGGCAGCAGTGGCGGTGCCCTCCATTTTTAAAACTGTAATTTGCTCCTGCGGGCAGCAGTGGCGGTGCTCTCCGTTTTTAAAAGCTGTAATTTGCTCATACGGGCAGCAGGTGGCAGTAACCTCCGTTTTTAAAGTTGTAATTTGCACCTACGGGAAGCAGGTGGCAGTACCCTCCATTTTTAAAGCTGTAATTTGCTCCTACGGGCAGCAGGTGGCGGTGCCCTCCGTTTTTAAAGCTGTAATTTGCTCTTACGGGCAGCAGGTGGCGATACTCATGTTTTAAAAGCTGTAAATTGCTCCCAATGGCAGCAGGTGGTGGTTCCCACCATTTTAAAAAGCCTGTAATTTCCACTTACGGGCAGCAGGTGGCGACGCCCTCCGTTTTTAAAAGCTGTAATTTGCTCCTACAGGCAGCAGCTGGCGGTACCCTCCGTTTTTAATGCGCTCCTACAGGCAGCAGGTGGCACTACCCTCCGTTTTTAAAGGTGTAATTTGCTCCTACAGGCAACAGGTGGCGGTACCCATGTTTGAAAATGTGTAATTTGCTTCTACGGGCAGCAGGTGGCGGTACCCTCCGTTTTTAAAGCTGTAATTTGCTCCTAGGGGCAGCAGGTGTCAGAACCCTCCATTTTTAAAAGCTGTAATTTGCTCCGGGCCGCAGTTGGCGGTGCCATCCGTTTTTAAAAGCTGTAATTTGCTCCTATGGGCAGCAGGTGGCGGTGCCCCCCATTTTTAAAACTGTAATTTGCTCCTACGGGCAGCAGCTGGCGGTAACCTCCGTTTTTAATGCGCTCCTACAGGCTGCATCTGGCGGTGCCCTCCGTTTTTAAAAGCTGTAATTTGCTCCTACAGGCTGCAGGTGGCGGTGCTCTCCGTTTTTAAAAGCTGTAATTTGCTCCTACGGTCAGCAGGTGGCGGTGCCCTCCATTTTTAAAAGCTGTAATTTGCTCCTACGGGCAGCAGGTGGCGGTACCCTCCGTTGTTTAAGCTGTAATTTGCTCCTACGGGCAGCAGGTGGCCCTAACCTCCGTTTTTAATGCACTCCTACAGGCAGCAGGTGGTGGTACCCTCCGTTTTTAAAGCTGTCATTTGCTCCTATTGGCAGCAGGTGGCGGTACCTTCCATTTTTAAAATCAGTAATTTGCACTTACGGGCAGCAGGTGGCAGGAACCTCCACTTTTAAAAGCTGTAATTTGCTCCGGCAGCAGTTGGCGGTGCCCTCCGTTTTTAAAAGCTGTAATTTTCTCCTACGGGCAGCAGGTGGCGGTGCCCTCAATTTTCAAGAGCTGTAATTTGCTCATACAGGCAGCAGGTGGCGGTACCCTCCGTTTTTTAAGCTGTAATTTGCTCCTACGGGCAGCAGCTGGCGGTACCCTCCATTTTTAATGCGCCCCTGCAGGCAGCAGGTGGTGGTACCCTCCGTTTTTAAAAGCTGTAATTTGCTCCTACGGGCTGCATGTGGCGGTGCACTCCGTTTTTAAAGCTGTAATTTGCTCGTACGGGCAGCAGGTGGCCCTAACCTCCGTTTTTAATGCGCTCCTACAGGCAGCAGGTGGTGGTACCCTCCGTTTTTAAAGGTGTCATTTGCTCCTACGGGCAGCAGGTGGCGGTACCCATGCTTTAAAAGCTGTAATTTGCTCCTATTGGCAGCAGGTGGCAGTACCTTCCATTTTTAAAATCAGTAATTTGCACTTACGGGCAGCAGGTGGCAGGAACCTCCACTTTTAAAAGCTGTAATTTGCTCCGGCAGCAGTTGGCGGTGCCCTCCGGTTTTAAAAGCTGTAATTTTCTCCTACGGGCAGCAGGTGGCGGTGCCCTCAATTTTCAAGAGCTGTAATTTGCTCATACAGGCAGCAGGTGGCAGTACCCTCCGTTTTTTAAGCTGTAATTTGCTCCTACGGGCAGCAGTTGGCGGTACCCTCCATTTTTAATGCGCCCCTACAGGCAGCAGGTGGTGGTACCCTCCGTTTTTAAAAGCTGTAATTTGCTCCTACGGGCTGCATGTGGCAGTGCACTCCGTTTTTAAAGCTGTGATTTGCTCCTACGGGCAGCAGCTGGCAGTACCCATGTTTTAAAAGCTGTAGTTTTTTCCTACGGGCAGCAGGGGGCGGTACCCTCCGTTTTTAAAAGCTGTAATTTGCTCATACGGGCAGCAGGTGGCGGTGCCCTCCATTTTTAAAACTGTAATTTGCTCCTGCGGGCAGCAGTGGCGGTGCTCTCCGTTTTTAAAAGCTGTAATTTGCTCATACGGGCAGCAGGTGGCAGTAACCTCCGTTTTTAAAGTTGTAATTTGCACCTACGGGAAGCAGGTGGCAGTACCCTCCATTTTTAAAGCTGTAATTTGCTCCTACGGGCAGCAGGTGGCGGTGCCCTCCGTTTTTAAAGCTGTCATTTGCTCTTACGGGCAGCAGGTGGCGATACTCATGTTTTAATAGCTGTAAATTGCTCCCAATGGCAGCAGGTGGTGGTTCCCACCATTTTAAAAAGCCTGTAATTTCCACTTACGGGCAGCAGGTGGCGACGCCCTCCGTTTATAAAAGCTGTAATTTGCTCCTACAGGCAGCAGCTGGCGGTACCCTCCGTTTTTAATGCGCTCCTACAGGCAGCAGGTGGCACTACCCTCCGTTTTTAAAGGTGTAATTTGCTCCTACAGGCAACAGGTGGCGGTACCCATGTTTGAAAATGTGTAATTTGCTTCTACGGGCAGCAGGTGGCGGTAACCTCCGTTTTTAAAAGCTGTAACTTGCTCCGGGCAGCAGTTGGCGGTGATATCCGTTTTTAAAAGCTGTAATTTGCTCCTATGGGCAGCAGGTGGCGGTGCCCCCCATTTTTAAAACTGTAATTTGCTCCTACGGGCAGCAGCTGGCGGTAACCTCCGTTTTTAATGCGCTCCTACGGGCTGCATCTGGCGGTGCCCTCCGTTTTTAAAAGCTGTAATTTGCTCCTACAGGCTGCAGGTGGCGGTGCTCTCCGTTTTTAAAAGCTGTAATTTGCTCCTACGGTCAGCATGTGGCGGTGCCCTCCATTTTTAAAAGCTGTAATTTGCTCCTACGGGCAGCAGGTGGCGGTACACTCCGTTTTTAAAGCTGTAATTTGCTCCTACGGGCAGCAGGTGGCCCTAACCTCCGTTTTTCATGCGCTCCTACAGGCAGCAGGTGGTGGTACCCTCCGTTTTTAAAGCTGTCATTTGCTCCTACGGGCAGCAGGTGGCGGTACCCATGCTTCAAAAGCTGTAATTTGCTCCTATTGGCAGCAGGTGGCGGTACCTTCCATTTTTAAAATCAGTAATTTGCACTTACGGGCAGCAGGTGGCAGGAACCTCCACTTTTAAAAGCTGTAATTTGCTCCGGCAGCAGTTGGCGGTGCCCTCCGTTTTTAAAAGCTGTAATTTTCTCCTACGGGCAGCAGGTGGCGGTGCCCTCAATTTTCAAGAGCTGTAATTTGCTCATACAGGCAGCAGGTGGCGGTACCCTCCGTTTTTTAAGCTGTAATTTGCTCCTACGGGCAGCAGCTGGCGGTACCCTCCATTTTTAATGCGCCCCTGCAGGCAGCAGGTGGTGGTACCCTCCGTTTTTAAAAGCTGTAATTTGCTCCTACGGGCTGCATGTGGCGGTGCACTCCGTTTTTAAAGCTGTAATTTGCTCGTACGGGCAGCAGGTGGCCCTTACCTCCGTTTTTAATGCGCTCCTACAGGCAGCAGGTGGTGGTACCCTCCGTTTTTAAAGCTGTCATTTGCTCCTACGGGCAGCAGGTGGCGGTACCCATGCTTTAAAAGCTGTAATTTGCTCCTATTGGCAGCAGGTGGCGGTACCTTCCATTTTTAAAATCAGTACTTTGCACTTACGGGCAGCAAGTGGCAGGAACCTCCACTTTTAAAAGCTGTAATTTGCTCCGGCAGCAGTTGGCGGTGCCCTCCGTTTTTAAAAGCTGTAATTTTCTCCTACGGGCAGCAGGTGGCGGTGCCCTCAATTTTCAAGAGCTGTAATTTGCTCATACAGGCAGCAGGTGGCGGTACCCTCCGTTTTTTAAGCTGTAATTTGCTCCTACGGGCAGCAGCTGGCGGTACCCTCCATTTTAATGCGCCCCAACAGGCAGCAGGTGGTGGTACACTCCGCTTTTAAAAGCTGTAATTTGCTCCTACGGGCTGCATGTGGCAGTGCACTCCGGTTTAAAAGCTGTAATTTGCACCTACGGGCAGCAGGTGGCAGTACCCTCCGTTTTTAAAGCTGTAATTTGCTCCTACGGGCAGCAGGTGGAGGTGCCCTCCGTATTTAAAGCTGTAATTTGCTCTTACGGGCAACAGGTGGCGGTACCCATGTTTTAAAAGCTGTAATTTGCACTTACGGGCAGCAGGTGGCTGTATCCTCCCTTTTAAAAGCTGTAATTTGCTCCTGCCGGCAGCAGGTGGCGGTACCCTCTGTTTTTCAAAGCTGTAATTTGCTCCTACGGGCTGCATGTGGCGGTGCCTTCCGTTTTTAAAAGCTGTAATTTGCTCCTATGGGCAGCAGGTGGCGGTAGCCTCTGTTTTCAAAAGCTGTAATTTGATCCTACGGGCAGCAGGTTGCAGTACCACCGTTTTCAAAAGCTGTAATTTGCTCCTGCGGGCAGCAGTTGGCGGTGCCCTCTGTTTTTAATGCGCTCCTACAGGCAGCAGTTGGCGCTACCCTCCGTTTTTACAGCTGTAATTTGCAGCTACAGGCAGCAGGTGGCGGTACCCATGTTTTAAAATCTGTAATTTGCTTCTACGGGCAGCAGGTGGCGGTACCCTCAGTTATTAAAGCTTTAATTTGCTTCTACGGGCAGCAGCTGGCGGTACCCTCCATTTTTAAAAGATGTAATATTCTCCGGGCAGCAGTTGGCGGTGCCCTCCGTTTTGAAAAGCTGTAATTTGCTCCTATGGGCAGCAGTGGCGGTGCCCTCCATTTTTAAAACTGTAATTTGCTCCTGCGGGCAGCAGTGGCGGTGCTCTCCGCTTTTAAAAGCTGTAATTTGCTCATACGGACAGCAGGTGGCAGTAACCTCCGTTTTTAAAGTTGTAAGTTGCACCTACGGGAAGCAGGTGGCAGTACCCTCCATTTTTAAAGCTGTAATTTGCTCCTACGGGCAGCAGGTGGCGGTGCCCTCCGTTTTTAAAGCTGTAATTTGCTCTTACGGGCAGCAGGTGGCGATACTCATGTTTTAAAAGCTGTAAATTGCTCCCAATGGCAGCAGGTGGTGGTGCCCACCATTTTAAAAAGCCTGTAATTTCCACTTACGGGCAGCAGGTGGCGGTGCCCTTCGTTTTTAAAAGCTGTAATTTGCTTCTATGGGCAGCAGGTGGCGGTGCCCTCCTCTTTTAACAGCTGTAATTTGCCCCTACAGGCAGCAGGTGGCGACGCCCTACGTTTTTAAAAGCTGTAATTTGCTCCTACAGGCAGCAGCTGGCGGTACCCTCCGTTTTTATAGGTGTAATTTGCTCCTACAGGCAGCAGGTGGCGGTACCCATGTTTTAAAATGTGTAATTTGCTTCTACGGACAGCAGGTGGCGGTACCCTCTGTTTTTAAAGCTGTAATTTGCTCCTAGGGGCAGCAGGTGTCAGTACCCTCCATTTTTAAAAGCTGTAATTTGCTCCGGGCAGCAGTTGGCGGTGCCATCCGTTTTTAAAAGCTGTAATTTGCTCCTATGGGCAGCAGGTGGCGCTGCCCCCCATTTTTAAAACTGTAATTTGCTCTTACGGGCAGCAGCTGGTGGTAACCTCCGTTTTTAATGCGCTGCTACAGGCTGCAGGTGGCGGTGCCCTCCGTTTTTAAAAGCTGTAATTTGCTCCTACAGGCTGCAGGTGGCGGTGCTCTCCGTTTTTAAAAGCTGTAATTTGCTCCTACGGTCAGCATGTGGCGGTGCCCTCCATTTTTAAAAGCTGTAATTTGCTCCTACGGGCAGCAGGTGGCGGTACCCTCCGTTTTAAAAGCTGTAATTTGCTCCTACGGGCAGCAGGTGGCGGTGCCCTCAATTTTCAAGAGCTGTAATTTGCTCATACAGGCAGCAGGTGGCGGTACCCTCCGTTTTTTAAGCTGTAATTTGCTTCTACGGGCAGCAGCTGGCGGTACCCTCCATTTTTAATGCGCCCCTGCAGGCAGCAGGTGGTGGTACCCTCCGTTTTTAAAAGCTGTAATTTGCTCCTAGGGGCTGCATGTGGCGGTGCACTCCGTTTTTAAAGCTGTAATTTGCTCGTACGGGCAGCAGGTGGCCCTAACCTCCGTTTTTAATGCGCTCCTACAGGCAGCAGGTGGTGGTACCCTCCGTTTTTAAAGGTGTCATTTGCTCCTACGGGCAGCAGGTGGCGGTACCCATGCTTTAAAAGCTGTAATTTGCTCCTATTGGCAGCAGGTGGCAGTACCTTCCATTTTTAAAATCAGTAATTTGCACTTACGGGCAGCAGGTGGCAGGAACCTCCAATTTTAAAAGCTGTAATTTGCTCCGGCAGCAGTTGGCGGTGCCCTCCGTTTTTAAAAGCTGTAATTTTCTCCTACGGGCAGCAGGTGGCGGTGCCCTCAATTTTCAAGAGCTGTAATTTGCTCATACAGGCAGCAGGTGGCAGTACCCTCCGTTTTTTAAGCTGTAATTTGCTCCTACGGGCAGCAGTTGGCGGTACCCTCCATTTTTAATGCGCCCCTACAGGCAGCAGGTGGTGGTACCCTCCGTTTTTAAAAGCTGTAATTTGCTCCTACGGGCTGCATGTGGCAGTGCACTCCGTTTTTAAAGCTGTGATTTGCTCCTACGGGCAGCAGCTGGCAGTACCCATGTTTTAAAAGCTGTAGTTTTTTCCTACGGGCAGCAGGGGGCGGTACCCTCCGTTTTTAAAAGCTGTAATTTGCTCATACGGGCAGCAGGTGGCGGTGCCCTCCATTTTTAAAACTGTAATTTGCTCCTGCGGGCAGCAGTGGCGGTGCTCTCCGTTTTTAAAAGCTGTAATTTGCTCATACGGGCAGCAGGTGGCAGTACCCTCCGTTTTTAAAGTTGTAATTTGCACCTACGGGAAGCAGGTGGCAGTACCCTCCATTTTTAAAGCTGTAATTTGCTCCTACGGGCAGCAGGTGGCGGTGCCCTCCGTTTTTAAAGCTGTAATTTGCTCTTACGGGCAGCAGGTGGCGATACTCATGTTTTAATAGCTGTAAATTGCTCCCAATGGCAGCAGGTGGTGGTTCCCACCATTTTAAAAAGCCTGTAATTTCCACTTACGGGCAGCAGGTGGCGACGCCCTCCGTTTATAAAAGCTGTAATTTGCTCCTACAGGCAGCAGCTGGCGGTACCCTCCGTTTTTAATGCGCTCCTACAGGCAGCAGGTGGCACTACCCTCCGTTTTTAAAGGTGTAATTTGCTCCTACAGGCAACAGGTGGCGGTACCCATGTTTGAAAATGTGTAATTTGCTTCTACGGGCAGCAGGTGGCGGTAACCTCCGTTTTTAAAAGCTGTAAATTGCTCCGGGCAGCAGTTGGCGGTGATATCCGTTTTTAAAAGCTGTAATTTGCTCCTATGGGCAGCAGGTGGCGGTGCCCCCCATTTTTAAAACTGTAATTTGCTCCTACGGGCAGCAGCTGGCGGTAACCTCCGTTTTTAATGCGCTCCTACGGGCTGCATCTGGCGGTGCCCTCCGTTTTTAAAAGCTGTAATTTGCTCCTACAGGCTGCAGGTGGCGGTGCTCTCCGTTTTTAAAAGCTGTAATTTGCTCCTACGGTCAGCATGTGGCGGTGCCCTCCATTTTTAAAAGCTGTAATTTGCTCCTACGGGCAGCAGGTGGCGGTACACTCCGTTTTTAAAGCTGTAATTTGCTCCTACGGGCAGCAGGTGGCCCTAACCTCCGTTTTTCATACGCTCCTACAGGCAGCAGGTGGTGGTACCCTCCGTTTTTAAAGCTGTCATTTGCTCCTACGGGCAGCAGGTGGCGGTACCCATGCTTCAAAAGCTGTAATTTGCTCCTATTGGCAGCAGGTGGCGGTACCTTCCATTTTTAAAATCAGTAATTTGCACTTACGGGCAGCAGGTGGCAGGAACCTCCACTTTTAAAAGCTGTAATTTGCTCCGGCAGCAGTTGGCGGTGCCCTCCGTTTTTAAAAGCTGTAATTTTCTCCTACGGGCAGCAGGTGGCGGTGCCCTCAATTTTCAAGAGCTGTAATTTGCTCATACAGGCAGCAGGTGGCGGTACCCTCCGTTTTTTAAGCTGTAATTTGCTCCTACGGGCAGCAGCTGGCGGTACCCTCCATTTTTAATGCGCCCCTGCAGGCAGCAGGTGGTGGTACCCTCCGTTTTTAAAAGCTGTAATTTGCTCCTACGGGCTGCATGTGGCGGTGCACTCCGTTTTTAAAGCTGTAATTTGCTCGTACGGGCAGCAGGTGGCCCTTACCTCCGTTTTTAATGCGCTCCTACAGGCAGCAGGTGGTGGTACCCTCCGTTTTTAAAGCTGTCATTTGCTCCTACGGGCAGCAGGTGGCGGTACCCATGCTTTAAAAGCTGTAATTTGCTCCTATTGGCAGCAGGTGGCGGTACCTTCCATTTTTAAAATCAGTACTTTGCACTTACGGGCAGCAAGTGGCAGGAACCTCCACTTTTAAAAGCTGTAATTTGCTCCGGCAGCAGTTGGCGGTGCCCTCCGTTTTTAAAAGCTGTAATTTTCTCCTACGGGCAGCAGGTGGCGGTGCCCTCAATTTTCAAGAGCTGTAATTTGCTCATACAGGCAGCAGGTGGCGGTACCCTCCGTTTTTTAAGCTGTAATTTGCTCCTACGGGCAGCAGCTGGCGGTACCCTCCATTTTAATGCGCCCCAACAGGCAGCAGGTGGTGGTACACTCCGCTTTTAAAAGCTGTAATTTGCTCCTACGGGCTGCATGTGGCAGTGCACTCCGGTTTAAAAGCTGTAATTTGCACCTACGGGCAGCAGGTGGCAGTACCCTCCGTTTTTAAAGCTGTAATTTGCTCCTACGGGCAGCAGGTGGAGGTGCCCTCCGTATTTAAAGCTGTAATTTGCTCTTACGGGCAACAGGTGGCGGTACCCATGTTTTAAAAGCTGTAATTTGCACTTACGGGCAGCAGGTGGCTGTATCCTCCCTTTTAAAAGCTGTAATTTGCTCCTGCCGGCAGCAGGTGGCGGTACCCTCTGTTTTTCAAAGCTGTAATTTGCTCCTACGGGCTGCATGTGGCGGTGCCTTCCGTTTTTAAAAGCTGTAATTTGCTCCTATGGGCAGCAGGTGGCGGTAGCCTCTGTTTTCAAAAGCTGTAATTTGATCCTACGGGCAGCAGGTTGCAGTACCACCGTTTTCAAAAGCTGTAATTTGCTCCTGCGGGCAGCAGTTGGCGGTGCCCTCTGTTTTTAATGCGCTCCTACAGGCAGCAGTTGGCGCTACCCTCCGTTTTTACAGCTGTAATTTGCAGCTACAGGCAGCAGGTGGCGGTACCCATGTTTTAAAATCTGTAATTTGCTTCTACGGGCAGCAGGTGGCGGCACCCTCAGTTATTAAAGCTTTAATTTGCTTCTACGGGCAGCAGCTGGCGGTACCCTCCATTTTTAAAAGATGTAATATTCTCCGGGCAGCAGTTGGCGGTGCCCTCCGTTTTGAAAAGCTGTAATTTGCTCCTATGGGCAGCAGTGGCGGTGCCCTCCATTTTTAAAACTGTAATTTGCTCCTGCGGGCAGCAGTGGCGGTGCTCTCCGCTTTTAAAAGCTGTAATTTGCTCATACGGACAGCAGGTGGCAGTAACCTCCGTTTTTAAAGTTGTAAGTTGCACCTACGGGAAGCAGGTGGCAGTACCCTCCATTTTTAAAGCTGTAATTTGCTCCTACGGGCAGCAGGTGGCGGTGCCCTCCGTTTTTAAAGCTGTAATTTGCTCTTACGGGCAGCAGGTGGCGATACTCATGTTTTAAAAGCTGTAAATTGCTCCCAATGGCAGCAGGTGGTGGTGCCCACCATTTTAAAAAGCCTGTAATTTCCACTTACGGGCAGCAGGTGGCGGTGCCCTTCGTTTTTAAAAGCTGTAATTTGCTTCTATGGGCAGCAGGTGGCGGTGCCCTCCTCTTTTAACAGCTGTAATTTGCCCCTACAGGCAGCAGGTGGCGACGCCCTACGTTTTTAAAAGCTGTAATTTGCTCCTACAGGCAGCAGCTGGCGGTACCCTCCGTTTTTATAGGTGTAATTTGCTCCTACAGGCAGCAGGTGGCGGTACCCATGTTTTAAAATGTGTAATTTGCTTCTACGGACAGCAGGTGGCGGTACCCTCTGTTTTTAAAGCTGTAATTTGCTCCTAGGGGCAGCAGGTGTCAGTACCCTCCATTTTTAAAAGCTGTAATTTGCTCCGGGCAGCAGTTGGCGGTGCCATCCGTTTTTAAAAGCTGTAATTTGCTCCTATGGGCAGCAGGTGGCGCTGCCCCCCATTTTTAAAACTGTAATTTGCTCTTACGGGCAGCAGCTGGTGGTAACCTCCGTTTTTAATGCGCTGCTACAGGCTGCAGGTGGCGGTGCCCTCCGTTTTTAAAAGCTGTAATTTGCTCCTACAGGCTGCAGGTGGCGGTGCTCTCCGTTTTTAAAAGCTGTAATTTGCTCCTACGGTCAGCATGTGGCGGTGCCCTCCATTTTTAAAAGCTGTAATTTGCTCCTACGGGCAGCAGGTGGCGGTACCCTCCGTTTTAAAAGCTGTAATTTGCTCCTACGGGCAGCAGGTGGCCCTAACCTCCGTTTTTAATGCACTCCTACAGGCAGCAGGTGGTGGTACCCTTCTTTTTTAAAGCTGTCATTTGCTCCTACGGGCAGCAGGTGGCGGTACCCATGCTTTAAAAGCTGTAATTTGCTCCTATTGGCAGCAGGTGGCGGTACCTTCCATTTTTAAAATCAGTAATTTGCACTTACGGGCAGCAGGTGGCAGGAACCTCCACTTTTAAAAGCTGTAATTTGCTCCGGCAGCAGTTGGCGGTGCCCTCCGTTTTTAAAAGCTGTAATTTTCTCCTACGGGCAGCAGGTGGCGGTGCCCTCAATTTTCAAGAGCTGTAATTTGCTCATACAGGCAGCAGGTGGCGGTACCCTCCGTTTTTTAAGCTGTAATTTGCTCCTACGGGCAGCAGTTGGCGGTACCCTCCATTTTTAATGCGCCCCTACAGGCAGCAGGTGGTGGTACCCTCCGTTTTTAAAAGCTGTAATTTGCTCCTACGGGCTGCATGTGGCAGTGCACTCCGTTTTTAAAGCTGTGATTTGCTCCTACGGGCAGCAGCTGGCAGTACCCATGTTTTAAAAGCTGTAGTTTTTTCCTACGGGCAGCAGGGGGCGGTACCCTCCGTTTTTAAAAGCTGTAATTTGCTCATACGGGTGGCAGGTGGCAGTACCCTCCGTTTTTAAAGTTGTAATTTGCACCTACGGGCAGCAGGTGGCAGTACCGTCCGTTCTTAAAGCTGTAATTTGCTCCTACGGGCAGCAGGTGGAGGTACCCTCCGTATTTAAAGCTGTAATTTGCTCCTACGGGCTGCATGTGGCGGTGCCTTCCGTTTTTAAAAGCTGTAATTTGCTCCTATTGGCAGCAGGTGGCGGTAGCCTCTGTTTTCAAAAGCTGTAATTTGATCCTACGGGCAGCAGGTGGCGGTACCCATGTTTTAAAATCTGTAATTTGCTTCTACGGGCAGCAGGTGGCGGTACCCTCAGTTATTAAAGCTTTAATTTGCTTCTACGGGCAGCAGCTGGCGGTACCCTCCATTTTTAAAAGATGTAATATTCTCCAGGCAGCAGTTGGCGGTGCCCTCCATTTTGAAATGCTGTAATTTGCTCCTATGGGCAGCATTGGCGGTGCCCTCCATTTTTAAAACTGTAATTTGCTCCTGCGGGCAGCAGTGGCGGTGCTCTCCGTTTTTAAAAGCTGTAATTTGCTCATACGGGCAGCAGGTGGCAGTAACCTCCGTTTTTAAAGTTGTAATTTGCACCTACGGGAAGCAGGTGGCAGTACCCTCCATTTTTAAAGCTGTAATTTGCTCCTACGGGCAGCAGGTGGCGGTGCCCTCCGTTTTTAAAGCTGTAATTTGCTCTTACGGGCAGCAGGTGGCGATACTCATGTTTTAATAGCTGTAAATTGCTCCCAATGGCAGCAGGTGGTGGTTCCCACCATTTTAAAAAGCCTGTAATTTCCACTTACGGGCAGCAGGTGGCGACGCCCTCCGTTTTTAAAAGCTGTAATTTGCTCCTACAGGCAGCAGCTGGCGGTACCCTCCGTTTTTAATGCGCTCCTACAGGCAGCAGGTGGCACTACCCTCCGTTTTTAAAGGTGTAATTTGCTCCTACAGGCAACAGGTGGCGGTACCCATGTTTGAAAATGTGTAATTTGCTTCTACGGGCAGCAGGTGGCGGTAACCTCCGTTTTTAAAAGCTGTAACTTGCTCCGGGCAGCAGTTGGCGGTGATATCCGTTTTTAAAAGCTGTAATTTGCTCCTATGGGCAGCAGGTGGCGGTGCCCCCCATTTTTAAAACTGTAATTTGCTCCTACGGGCAGCAGCTGGCGGTAACCTCCGTTTTTAATGCGCTCCTACAGGCTGCATCTGGCGGTGCCCTCCGTTTTTAAAAGCTGTAATTTGCTCCTACAGGCTGCAGGTGGCGGTGCTCTCCGTTTTTAAAAGCTGTAATTTGCTCCTACGGTCAGCAGGTGGCGGTGCCCTCCATTTTTAAAAGCTGTAATTTGCTCCTACGGGCAGCAGGTGGCGGTACACTCCGTTTTTAAAGCTGTAATTTGCTCCTACGGGCAGCAGGTGGCCCTAACCTCCGTTTTTCATGCGCCCCTACAGGCAGCAGGTGGTGGTACCCTCCGTTTTTAAAGCTGTCATTTGCTCCTACGGGCAGCAGGTGGCGGTACCCATGCTTCAAAAGCTGTAATTTGCTCCTATTGGCAGCAGGTGGCGGTACCTTCCATTTTTAAAATCAGTAATTTGCACTTACGGGCAGCAGGTGGCAGGAACCTCCACTTTTAAAAGTTGTAATTTGCTCCGGCAGCAGTTGGCGGTGCCCTCCGTTTTTAAAAGCTGTAATTTTCTCCCACGGGCAGCAGGTGGCGGTGCCCTCAATTTTCAAGAGCTGTAATTTGCTCATACAGGCAGCAGGTGGCGGTACCCTCCGTTTTTTAAGCTGTAATTTGCTCCTACGGGCAGCAGCTGGCGGTACCCTCCATTTTTAATGCGCCCCTGCAGGCAGCAGGTGGTGGTACCCTCAGTTTTTAAAAGCTGTAATTTGCTCCTACGGGCTGCATGTGGCGGTGCACTCCGTTTTTAAAGCTGTAATTTGCTCGTACGGGCAGCAGGTGGCCCTAACCTCCGTTTTTAATGCGCTCCTACAGGCAGCAGGTGGTGGTACCCACCGTTTTTAAAGCTGTCATTTGCTCCTACGGGCAGCAGGTGGCGGTACCCATGCTTTAAAAGCTGGAATTTGCTCCTATTGGCAGCAGGTGGCGGTACCTTCCATTTTTAAAATCAGTAATTTGCACTTACGGGCAGCAAGTGGCAGGAACCTCCACTTTTAAAAGCTGTAATTTGCTCCGGCAGCAGTTGGCGGTGCCCTCCGTTTTTAAAAGCTGTAATTTTCTCCTACGGACAGCAGGTGGCGGTGCCCTCAATTTTCAAGAGCTGTAATTTGCTCATACAGGCAGCAGGTGGCGGTACCCTCCGTTTTTTAAGCTGTAATTTGCTCCTACGGGCAGCAGCTGGCGGTACCCTCCATTTTAATGCGCCCCAACAGGCAGCAGGTGGTGGTACACTCCGCTTTTAAAAGCTGTAATTTGCTCCTACGGGCTGCATGTGGCAGTGCACTCCGGTTTAAAAGCTGTAATTTGCACCTACGGGCAGCAGGTGGCAGTACCCTCCGTTTTTAAAGCTGTAATTTGCTCCTACGGGCAGCAGGTGGAGGTGCCCTCCGTATTTAAAGCTGTAATTTGCTCTTACGGGCAACAGGTGGCGGTACCCATGTTTTAAAATCTGTAATTTGCACTTACGGGCAGCAGGTGGCTGTATCCTCCCTTTTAAAAGCTGTAATTTGCTCCTGCCGGCAGCAGGTGGCGGTACCCTCTGTTTTTCAAAGCTGTAATTTGCTCCTACGGGCTGCATGTGGCGGTGCCTTCCGTTTTTAAAAGCTGTAATTTGCTCCTATGGGCAGCAGGTGGCGGTAGCCTCTGTTTTCAAAAGCTGTAATTTGATCCTACGGGCAGCAGGTTGCAGTACCGCCGTTTTCAAAAGCTGTAATTTGCTCCTGCGGGCAGCAGTTGGCGGTGCCCTCTGTTTTTAATGCGCTCCTACAGGCAGCAGTTGGCGCTACCCTCCGTTTTTACAGCTGTAATTTGCAGCTACAGGCAGCAGGTGGCGGTACCCATGTTTTAAAATCTGTAATTTGCTTCTACGGGCAGCAGGTGGCGGTACCCTCAGTTATTAAAGCTTTAATTTGCTTCTACGGGCAGCAGCTGGCGGTACCCTCCATTTTTAAAAGATGTAATATTCTCCGGGCAGCAGTTGGCGGTACCCTCCGTTTTGAAAAGCTGTAATTTGCTCCTATGGGCAGCAGTGGCGGTGCCCTCCATTTTTAAAACTGTAATTTGCTCCTGCGGGCAGCAGTGGCGGTGCTCTCCGCTTTTAAAAGCTGTAATTTGCTCATACGGACAGCAGGTGGCAGTAACCTCCGTTTTTAAAGTTGTAAGTTGCACCTACGGGAAGCAGGTGGCAGTACCCTCCATTTTTAAAGCTGTAATTTGCTCCTACGGGCAGCAGGTGGCGGTGCCCTCCGTTTTTAAAGCTGTAATTTGCTCTTACGGGCAGCAGGTGGCGATACTCATGTTTTAAAAGCTGTAAATTGCTCCCAATGGCAGCAGGTGGTGGTGCCCACCATTTTAAAAAGCCTGTAATTTCCACTTACGGGCAGCAGGTGGCGGTGCCCTTCGTTTTTAAAAGCTGTAATTTGCTTCTATGGGCAGCAGGTGGCGGTGCCCTCCTCTTTTAACAGCTGTAATTTGCCCCTACAGGCAGCAGGTGGCGACGCCCTACGTTTTTAAAAGCTGTAATTTGCTCCTACAGGCAGCAGCTGGCGGTACCCTCCGTTTTTATAGGTGTAATTTGCTCCTACAGGCAGCAGGTGGCGGTACCCATGTTTTAAAATGTGTAAGTTGCTTCTACGGACAGCAGGTGGCGGTACCCTCTGTTTTTAAAGCTGTAATTTGCTCCTAGGGGCAGCAGGTGTCAGTACCCTCCATTTTTAAAAGCTGTAATTTGCTCCGGGCAGCAGTTGGCGGTGCCATCCGTTTTTAAAAGCTGTAATTTGCTCCTATGGGCAGCAGGTGGCGCTGCCCCCCATTTTTAAAACTGTAATTTGCTCTTACGGGCAGCAGCTGGTGGTAACCTCCGTTTTTAATGCGCTGCTACAGGCTGCAGGTGGCGGTGCCCTCCGTTTTTAAAAGCTGTAATTTGCTCCTACAGGCTGCAGGTGGCGGTGCTCTCCGTTTTTAAAAGCTGTAATTTGCTCCTACGGTCAGCATGTGGCGGTGCCCTCCATTTTTAAAAGCTGTAATTTGCTCCTACGGGCAGCAGGTGGCGGTACCCTCCGTTTTAAAAGCTGTAATTTGCTCCTACGGGCAGCAGGTGGCCCTAACCTCCGTTTTTAATGCACTCCTACAGGCAGCAGGTGGTGGTACCCTTCTTTTTTAAAGCTGTCATTTGCTCCTACGGGCAGCAGGTGGCGGTACCCATGCTTTAAAAGCTGTAATTTGCTCCTATTGGCAGCAGGTGGCGGTACCTTCCATTTTTAAAATCAGTAATTTGCACTTACGGGCAGCAGGTGGCAGGAACCTCCACTTTTAAAAGCTGTAATTTGCTCCGGCAGCAGTTGGCGGTGCCCTCCGTTTTTAAAAGCTGTAATTTTCTCCTACGGGCAGCAGGTGGCGGTGCCCTCAATTTTCAAGAGCTGTAATTTGCTCATACAGGCAGCAGGTGGCGGTACCCTCCGTTTTTTAAGCTGTAATTTGCTCCTACGGGCAGCAGTTGGCGGTACCCTCCATTTTTAATGCGCCCCTACAGGCAGCAGGTGGTGGTACCCTCCGTTTTTAAAAGCTGTAATTTGCTCCTACGGGCTGCATGTGGCAGTGCACTCCGTTTTTAAAGCTGTGATTTGCTCCTACGGGCAGCAGCTGGCAGTACCCATGTTTTAAAAGCTGTAGTTTTTTCCTACGGGCAGCAGGGGGCGGTACCCTCCGTTTTTAAAAGCTGTAATTTGCTCATACGGGTGGCAGGTGGCAGTACCCTCCGTTTTTAAAGTTGTAATTTGCACCTACGGGCAGCAGGTGGCAGTACCCTCCGTTCTTAAAGCTGTAATTTGCTCCTACGGGCAGCAGGTGGAGGTACCCTCCGTATTTAAAGCTGTAATTTGCTCCTACGGGCTGCATGTGGCGGTGCCTTCCGTTTTTAAAAGCTGTAATTTGCTCCTATGGGCAGCAGGTGGCGGTAGCCTCTGTTTTCAAAAGCTGTAATTTGATCCTACGGGCAGCAGGTGGCGGTACCGCCGTTTTTAAAAGCTGTAATTTGCTCCTGCGGGCAGCAGGTGGCGGTGCCCTCTGTTTTTAATGCGCTCCTACAGGCAGCAGTTGGCGCTACCCTCCGTTTTTACAGTTGTAATTTGCAGCTACAGGCAGCAGGTGGCGGTACCCATGTTTTAAAATCTGTAATTTGCTTCTACGGGCAGCAGGTGGCGGTACCCTCAGTTATTAAAGCTTTAATTTGCTTCTACGGGCAGCAGCTGGCGGTACCCTCCATTTTTAAATGATGTAATATTCTCCAGGCAGCAGTTGGCGGTGCCCTCCGTTTTGAAATGCTGTAATTTGCTCCTATGGGCAGCATTGGCGGTGCCCTCCATTTTTAAAACTGTAATTTGCTCCTGCGGGCAGCAGTGGCGGTGCTCTCCGTTTTTAAAAGCTGTAATTTGCTCATACGGGCAGCAGGTGGCAGTAACCTCCGTTTTTAAAGTTGTAATTTGCACCTACGGGAAGCAGGTGGCAGTACCCTCCATTTTTAAAGCTGTAATTTGCTCCTACGGGCAGCAGGTGGCGGTGCCCTCCGTTTTTAAAGCTGTAATTTGCTCTTACGGGCAGCAGGTGGCGATACTCATGTTTTAATAGCTGTAAATTGCTCCCAATGGCAGCAGGTGGTGGTTCCCACCATTTTAAAAAGCCTGTAATTTCCACTTACGGGCAGCAGGTGGCGACGCCCTCCGTTTTTAAAAGCTGTAATTTGCTCCTACAGGCAGCAGCTGGCGGTACCCTCCGTTTTTAATGCGCTCCTACAGGCAGCAGGTGGCACTACCCTCCGTTTTTAAAGGTGTAATTTGCTCCTACAGGCAACAGGTGGCGGTACCCATGTTTGAAAATGTGTAATTTGCTTCTACGGGCAGCAGGTGGCGGTAACCTCCGTTTTTAAAAGCTGTAACTTGCTCCGGGCAGCAGTTGGCGGTGATATCCGTTTTTAAAAGCTGTAATTTGCTCCTATGGGCAGCAGGTGGCGGTGCCCCCCATTTTTAAAACTGTAATTTGCTCCTACGGGCAGCAGCTGGCGGTAACCTCCGTTTTTAATGCGCTCCTACAGGCTGCATCTGGCGGTGCCCTCCGTTTTTAAAAGCTGTAATTTGCTCCTACAGGCTGCAGGTGGCGGTGCTCTCCGTTTTTAAAAGCTGTAATTTGCTCCTACGGTCAGCAGGTGGCGGTGCCCTCCATTTTTAAAAGCTGTAATTTGCTCCTACGGGCAGCAGGTGGCGGTACACTCCGTTTTTAAAGCTGTAATTTGCTCCTACGGGCAGCAGGTGGCCCTAACCTCCGTTTTTCATGCGCTCCTACAGGCAGCAGGTGGTGGTACCCTCCGTTTTTAAAGCTGTCATTTGCTCCTACGGGCAGCAGGTGGCGGTACCCATGCTTCAAAAGCTGTAATTTGCTCCTATTGGCAGCAGGTGGCGGTACCTTCCATTTTTAAAATCAGTAATTTGCACTTACGGGCAGCAGGTGGCAGGAACCTCCACTTTTAAAAGTTGTAATTTGCTCCGGCAGCAGTTGGCGGTGCCCTCCGTTTTTAAAAGCTGTAATTTTCTCCTACGGGCAGCAGGTGGCGGTGCCCTCAATTTTCAAGAGCTGTAATTTGCTCATACAGGCAGCAGGTGGCGGTACCCTCCGTTTTTTAAGCTGTAATTTGCTCCTACGGGCAGCAGCTGGCGGTACCCTCCATTTTTAATGCGCCCCTGCAGGCAGCAGGTGGTGGTACCCTCCGTTTTTAAAAGCTGTAATTTGCTCCTACGGGCTGCATGTGGCGGTGCACTCCGTTTTTAAAGCTGTAATTTGCTCGTACGGGCAGCAGGTGGCCCTAACCTCCGTTTTTAATGCGCTCCTACAGGCAGCAGGTGGTGGTACCCTCCGTTTTTAAAGCTGTCATTTGCTCCTACGGGCAGCAGGTGGCGGTACCCATGCTTTAAAAGCTGGAATTTGCTCCTATTGGCAGCAGGTGGCGGTACCTTCCATTTTTAAAATCAGTAATTTGCACTTACGGGCAGCAAGTGGCAGGAACCTCCACTTTTAAAAGCTGTAATTTGCTCCGGCAGCAGTTGGCGGTGCCCTCCGTTTTTAAAAGCTGTAATTTTCTCCTACGGACAGCAGGTGGCGGTGCCCTCAATTTTCAAGAGCTGTAATTTGCTCATACAGGCAGCAGGTGGCGGTACCCTCCGTTTTTTAAGCTGTAATTTGCTCCTACGGGCAGCAGCTGGCGGTACCCTCCTTTTTAATGCGCCCCAACAGGCAGCAGGTGGTGGTACACTCCGCTTTTAAAAGCTGTAATTTGCTCCTACGGGCTGCATGTGGCAGTGCACTCCGGTTTAAAAGCTGTAATTTGCACCTACGGGCAGCAGGTGGCAGTACCCTCCGTTTTTAAAGCTGTAATTTGCTCCTACGGGCAGCAGGTGGAGGTGCCCTCCATATTTAAAGCTGTAATTTGCTCTTACGGGCAACAGGTGGCGGTACCCATGTTTTAAAAGCTGTAATTTGCACTTACGGGCAGCAGGTGGCTGTATCCTCCCTTTTAAAAGCTGTAATTTGCTCCTGCCGGCAGCAGGTGGCGGTACCCTCTGTTTTTCAAAGCTGTAATTTGCTCCTACGGGCTGCATGTGGCGGTGCCTTCCGTTTTTAAAAGCTGTAATTTGCTCCTATGGGCAGCAGGTGGCGGTAGCCTCTGTTTTCAAAAGCTGTAATTTGATCCTACGGGCAGCAGGTTGCAGTACCACCGTTTTCAAAAGCTGTAATTTGCTCCTGCGGGCAGCAGTTGGCGGTGCCCTCTGTTTTTAATGCGCTCCTACAGGCAGCAGTTGGCGCTACCCTCCGTTTTTACAGCTGTAATTTGCAGCTACAGGCAGCAGGTGGCGGTACCCATGTTTTAAAATCTGTAATTTGCTTCTACGGGCAGCAGGTGGCGGTACCCTCAGTTATTAAAGCTTTAATTTGCTTCTACGGGCAGCAGCTGGCGGTACCCTCCATTTTTAAAAGATGTAATATTCTCCGGGCAGCAGTTGGCGGTGCCCTCCGTTTTGAAAAGGTGTAATTTGCTCCTATGGGCAGCAGTGGCGGTGCCCTCCATTTTTAAAACTGTAATTTGCTCCTGCGGGCAGCAGTGGCGGTGCTCTCCGCTTTTAAAAGCTGTAATTTGCTCATACGGACAGCAGGTGGCAGTAACCTCCGTTTTTAAAGTTGTAAGTTGCACCTACGGGAAGCAGGTGGCAGTACCCTCCATTTTTAAAGCTGTAATTTGCTCCTACGGGCAGCAGGTGGCGGTGCCCTCCGTTTTTAAAGCTGTAATTTGCTCTTACGGGCAGCAGGTGGCGATACTCATGTTTTAAAAGCTGTAAATTGCTCCCAATGGCAGCAGGTGGTGGTGCCCACCATTTTAAAAAGCCTGTAATTTCCACTTACGGGCAGCAGGTGGCGGTGCCCTTCGTTTTTAAAAGCTGTAATTTGCTTCTATGGGCAGCAGGTGGCGGTGCCCTCCTCTTTTAACAGCTGTAATTTGCCCCTACAGGCAGCAGGTGGCGACGCCCTACGTTTTTAAAAGCTGTAATTTGCTCCTACAGGCAGCAGCTGGCGGTACCCTCCGTTTTTATAGGTGTAATTTGCTCCTACAGGCAGCAGGTGGCGGTACCCATGTTTTAAAATGTGTAATTTGCTTCTACGGACAGCAGGTGGCGGTACCCTCTGTTTTTAAAGCTGTAATTTGCTCCTAGGGGCAGCAGGTGTCAGTACCCTCCATTTTTAAAAGCTGTAATTTGCTCCGGGCAGCAGTTGGCGGTGCCATCCGTTTTTAAAAGCTGTAATTTGCTCCTATGGGCAGCAGGTGGCGCTGCCCCCCATTTTTAAAACTGTAATTTGCTCTTACGGGCAGCAGCTGGTGGTAACCTCCGTTTTTAATGCGCTGCTACAGGCTGCAGGTGGCGGTGCCCTCCGTTTTTAAAAGCTGTAATTTGCTCCTACAGGCTGCAGGTGGCGGTGCTCTCCGTTTTTAAAAGCTGTAATTTGCTCCTACGGTCAGCATGTGGTGGTGCCCTCCATTTTTAAAAGCTGTAATTTGCTCCTACGGGCAGCAGGTGGCGGTACCCTCCGTTTTAAAAGCTGTAATTTGCTCCTACGGGCAGCAGGTGGCCCTAACCTCCGTTTTTAATGCACTCCTACAGGCAGCAGGTGGTGGTACCCTTCTTTTTTAAAGCTGTCATTTGCTCCTACGGGCAGCAGGTGGCGGTACCCATGCTTTAAAAGCTGTAATTTGCTCCTATTGGCAGCAGGTGGCGGTACCTTCCATTTTTAAAATCAGTAATTTGCACTTACGGGCAGCAGGTGGCAGGAACCTCCACTTTTAAAAGCTGTAATTTGCTCCGGCAGCAGTTGGCGGTGCCCTCCGTTTTTAAAAGCTGTAATTTTCTCCTACGGGCAGCAGGTGGCGGTGCCCTCAATTTTCAAGAGCTGTAATTTGCTCCTACGGGCAGCAGCTGGCGGTACCCTCCATTTTTAATGCGCCCCTACAGGCAGCAGGTGGTGGTACCCTCCGTTTTTAAAAGCTGTAATTTGCTCCTACGGGCTGCATGTGGCAGTGCACTCCGTTTTTAAAGCTGTGATTTGCTCCTACGGGCAGCAGCTGGCAGTACCCATGTTTTAAAAGCTGTAGTTTTTTCCTACGGGCAGCAGGGGGCGGTACCCTCCGTTTTTAAAAACTGTAATTTGCTCATACGGGAGGCAGGTGGCAGTACCCTCCGTTTTTAAAGTTGTAATTTGCACCTACGGGCAGCAGGTGGCAGTACCCTCCGTTCTTAAAGCTGTAATTTGCTCCTACGGGCAGCAGGTGGAGGTACCCTCCGTATTTAAAGGTGTAATTTGCTCCTACGGGCTGCATGTGGCGGTGCCTTCCGTTTTTAAAAGCTGTAATTTGCTCCTATGGGCAGCAGGTGGCGGTAGCCTCTGTTTTCAAAAGCTGTAATTTGATCCTACGGGCAGCAGGTGGCGGTACCGCCGTTTTTAAAAGCTGTAATTTGCTCCTGCGGGCAGCAGGTGGCGGTGCCCTCTGTTTTTAATGCGCTCCTACAGGCAGCAGTTGGCGCTACCCTCCGTTTTTACAGCTGTAATTTGCAGCTACAGGCAGCAGGTGGCGGTACCCATGTTTTAAAATCTGTAATTTGCTTCTACGGGCAGCAGGTGGCGGTACCCTCAGTTATTAAAGCTTTAATTTGCTTCTACGGGCAGCAGCTGGCGGTACCCTCCATTTTTAAAAGATGTAATATTCTCCAGGCAGCAGTTGGCGGTGCCCTCCGTTTTGAAATGCTGTAATTTGCTCCTATGGGCAGCATTGGCGGTGCCCTCCATTTTTAAAACTGTAATTTGCTCCTGCGGGCAGCAGTGGCGGTGCTCTCCGTTTTTAAAAGCTGTAATTTGATCATACGGGCAGCAGGTGGCAGTAACCTCCGTTTTTAAAGTTGTAATTTGCACCTACGGGAAGCAGGTGGCAGTACCCTCCATTTTTAAAGCTGTAATTTGCTCCTACGGGCAGCAGGTGGCGGTGCCCTCCGTTTCTAAAGCTGTAATTTGCTCTTACGGGCAGCAGGTGGCGATACTCATGTTTTAATAGCTGTAAATTGCTCCCAATGGCAGCAGGTGGTGGTGCCCACCATTTTAAAAAGCCTGTAATTTCCACTTACGGGCAGCAGGTGGCGACGCCCTCCGTTTTTAAAAGCTGTAATTTGCTCCTACAGGCAGCAGCTGGCGGTACCCTCCGTTTTTAATGCGCTCCTACAGGCAGCAGGTGGCACTACCCTCCGTTTTTAAAGGTGTAATTTGCTCCTACAGGCAACAGGTGGCGGTACCCATGTTTGAAAATGTGTAATTTGCTTCTACGGGCAGCAGGTGGCGGTAACCTCCGTTTTTAAAAGCTGTAACTTGCTCCGGGCAGCAGTTGGCGGTGATATCCGTTTTTAAAAGCTGTAATCTGCTCCTATGGGCAGCAGGTGGCGGTGCCCCCATTTTTAAAACTGTAATTTGCTCCTACGGGCAGCAGCTGGCGGCAACCTCCGTTTTTAATGCGCTCCTACAGGCTGCATCTGGCGGTGCCCTCCGTTTTTAAAAGCTGTAATTTGCTCCTACAGGCTGCAGGTGGCGGTGCTCTCCGTTTTTAAAAGCTGTAATTTGCTCCTACGGTCAGCAGGTGGCGGTGCCCTCCATTTTTAAAAGCTGTAATTTGCTCCTACGGGCAGCAGGTGGCGGTACCCTCCGTTTTTAAAGCTGTAATTTGCTCCTACGGGCAGCAGGTGGCCCTAACCTCCGTTTTTCATGCGCTCCTACAGGCAGCAGGTGGTGGTACCCTCCGTTTTTAAAGCTGTCATTTGCTCCTACGGGCAGCAGGTGGCGGTACCCATGCTTCAAAAGCTGTAATTTGCTCCTATTGGCAGCAGGTGGCGGTACCTTCCATTTTTAAAATCAGTAATTTGCACTTACGGGCAGCAGGTGGCAGGAACCTCCACTTTTAAAAGCTGTAATTTGCTCCGGCAGCAGTTGGCGGTGCCCTCCGTTTTTAAAAGCTGTAATTTTCTCCTACGGGCAGCAGGTGGCGGTGCCCTCAATTTTCAAGAGCTGTAATTTGCTCATACAGGCAGCAGGTGGCGGTACCCTCCGTTTTTTAAGCTGTAATTTGCTCCTACGGGCAGCAGCTGGCGGTACCCTCCATTTTTAATGCACCCCTGCAGGCAGCAGGTGGTGGTACCCTCCGTTTTTAAAAGCTGTAATTTGCTCCTACGGGCTGCATGTGGCGGTGCACTCCGTTTTTAAAGCTGTAATTTGCTCGTACGGGCAGCAGGTGGCCCTAACCTCCGTTTTTAATGCGCTCCTACAGGCAGCAGGTGGTGGTACCCTCCGTTTTTAATGCACCCCTGCAGGCAGCAGGTGGTGGTACCCTCCGTTTTTCAAAGCTGTAATTTGCTCCTACGGGCTGCATGTGGCAGTGCACTCCGGTTTTAAAAGCTGTAATTTGCACCTACGGGCAGCAGGTGGCAGTACCCTCCGTTTTTAAAGCTGTAATTTGCTCCTACGGGCAGCAGGTGGAGGTGCCCTCCGTATTTAAAGCTGTAATTTGCTCTTACGGGCAACAGGTAGCGGTACCCATGTTTTAAAAGCTGTAATTTGCACTTACGGGCAGCAGGTGGCGGTAACCTCCGTTTTTAATGCGCTGCTACAGGCAGCAGGTGGCGGTGCCCTCCGTTTTTAAAAGCTGTAATTTGCTCCGACAGGTAGCAGGTGGCGGTGCCTTCCGTTTTTAAAGCTGTAATTTGCTCCTACGGGCAGCAGTGGCGGTGCCCTCCATTTTTAAAAGCTGTAATTTGCTCCTACGGGCAGCAGGTGGCGGTACCGCCGTTTTAAAAGCTGTAATTTGCTCCTACGGGCAGCAGGTGGCCCTAACCCTCCGTTTTTAATGCGCTCCTACAGGCAGCAGGTGGCGTACCCTCCGTTTTTAAAGCTGTAATTTGCTCCTACGGCAGCAGGTGGCGGTACCCATGTTTTAAAAGCTGTAATTTGCTCCTATTGGCAGCAGGTGGCGGTACCCTTCCATTTTTAAAATCTTTAATTTGCTTCTACGGGCAGCAGGTGGCGGTACCCTCCATTTTAAAAGCTGTAATTTGCTCCGGCAGCAGTTGGCGGTGCCCTCCGTTTTTAAAAGCTGTAATTTGCTCCTATGGGCAGCAGGTGGCGGTGCCCCCATTTTAAAAGCTGTAATTTGCTCCTACGGGCAGCAGTGGCGGTACTCTCCATTTTTAATGCGCTCCTACAGGCAGCAGGTGGTGTAACCCTCCGTTTTTAAAAGCTGTAATTTGCTCCTACGGGCAGCAGTGGCAGTGCACTCCGTTTTTAAAGCTGTAATTTGCTCCTACGGGCAGCAGGTGGCGGTGCCCTGTTTTAAAGCTGTAATTTTTTCCTACGGGCAGCAGGTGGCGGTACTCCGTTTTTAAAAGCTGTAATTTGCTCCCACGGCAGGCAGGTGGTGGTACCCTCCGTTTTAAAAGCTGTAATTTGCACCTACGGGCAGCAGGTGGCGGTACCCTCCGTTTTTAAAGCTGTAATTTGCTCCTACGGGCAGCAGGTGGCGGTACCCTCTGTTTTAAAGCTGTAATTTGCTCCTACGGGCTGCATGTGGCCGGTGCCTTCCGTTTTAAAAGCTGTAATTTGCTCCTATGGGCAGCAGGTGGCGGTAGCCTCTGTTTTCAAAAGCTGTAATTTGATCCTACGGGCAGCAGGTGGCGGTACCGCCGTTTTTAAAAGCTGTAATTTGCTCCTACGGGCAGCAGGTGGCGGTGCCCTCTGTTTTTAATGCGCTCCTACAGGCAGCAGTTGGCGCTACCCTCCGTTTTTACAGCTGTAATTTGCAGCTACAGGCAGCAGGTGGCGGTACCCATGTTTTAAAATCTGTAATTTGCTTCTACGGGCAGCAGGTGGCGGTACCCTCAGTTATTAAAGCTTTAATTTGCTTCTACGGGCAGCAGCTGGCGGTACCCTCCATTTTTAAAAGATGTAATATTCTCCGGGCAGCAGTTGGCGGTGCCCTCCGTTTTGAAAAGCTGTAATTTGCTCCTTATGGGCAGCAGTGGCGGTGCCCTCCATTTTTAAAACTGTAATTTGCTCCTGCGGGCAGCAGTGGCGGTGCTCTCCGTTTTTAAAAGCTGTAATTTGCTCATACGGGCAGCAGGTGGCAGTAACCTCCGTTTTTAAAGTTGTAATTTGAACCTACGGGAAGCAGGTGGCAGTACCCTCCATTTTTAAAGCTGTAATTTGCTCCTACGGGCAGCAGGTGGCGGTGCCCTCCGTTTCTAAAGCTGTAATTTGCTCTTACGGGCAGCAGGTGGCGATACTCATGTTTTAATAGCTGTAAATTGCTCCCAATGGCAGCAGGTGGTGGTGCCCACCATTTTAAAAAGCCTGTAATTTCCACTTACGGGCAGCAGGTGGCGACGCCCTCCGTTTTTAAAAGCTGTAATTTGCTCCTACAGGCAGCAGCTGGCGGTACCCTCCGTTTTTAATGCGCTCCTACAGGCAGCAGGTGGCACTACCCTCCGTTTTTATAGGTGTAATTTGCTCCTACAGGCAGCAGGTGGCGGTACCTCCGTTTTGAAAATGTGTAATTTGCTCCTACAGGCAGCAGGTGGCGGTACCCTCCGTTTATAAAAGCTGTAATTTGCTCCGGGCAGCAGTTGGCGGTGCCCTCCGTTTTTAAAGCTGTAATTTGCTCCTACGGGCAGCAGGTGGCGTGCCCCCCATTTTTAAACTGTAATTTGCTCCTACGGGCAGCAGTGCGGCAACCTCCGTTTTTTAATGCGCTCCTACGGGCAGCAGGCGGTGCCCTCCGTTTTAAAAGCTGTAATTTGCTCCTACAGGCAGCAGTGGCGGTGCCCTCCGTTTTAAAAGCTGTAATTTGCTCCTACGGGCAGCAGGTGGCGGTGCCCTCCATTTTTAAAAGCTGTAATTTGCCTCCTACGGGCAGCAGTGGCGGTGCCCTCCGTTTTTAAACTGTAATTTGCTCCTACGGGCAGCAGGTGGCGGTACCTCCGTTTTTAATGCGCTCCTACAGGCAGCAGGGTGCAGGAACCTCCACTTTTAAAAGCTGTAATTTGCTCCGGCAGCAGTTGGCGGTGCCCTCCGTTTTTAAAAGCTGTAATTTTCTCCCTACCGGGCAGCAGGTGGCGGTGCCTCATTTTCAAGAGCTGTAATTTGCTCATACAGGCAGCAGGTGGCGGTTTACCCTCCGTTTTTTAAGCTGTAATTTGCTCCTACGGGCAGCAGCTGGCGGTACCCTCCATTTTTAATGCACCCCTGCAGGCAGCAGGTGGTGGTACCCTCCGTTTTTAAAAGCTGTAATTTGCTCCTACGGGCTGCATGTGGCGGTGCACTCCGTTTTTAAAGCTGTAATTTGCTCGTACGGGCAGCAGGTGGCCCTAACCTCCGTTTTTAATGCGCTCCTACAGGCAGCAGGTGGTGGTACCCTCCGTTTTTAATGCACCCCTGCAGGCAGCAGGTGGTGGTACCCTCCGTTTTTCAAAGCTGTAATTTGCTCCTACGGGCTGCATGTGGCAGTGCACTCCGGTTTAAAAGCTGTAATTTGCACCTACGGGCAGCAGGTGGCAGTACCCTCCGTTTTTAAAGCTGTAATTTGCTCCTACGGGCAGCAGGTGGAGGTGCCCTCCGTATTTAAAGCTGTAATTTGCTCTTACGGGCAACAGGTAGCGGTACCCATGTTTTAAAAGCTGTAATTTGCACTTACGGGCAGCAGGTGGCTGTATCCTCCCTTTTAAAAGCTGTAATTTGCTCCTGCCGGCAGCAGGTGGCGGTACCCTCTGTTTTTCAAAGCTGTAATTTGCTCCTACGGGCTGCATGTGGCGGTGCCTTCCGTTTTTAAAAGCTGTAATTTGCTCCTATGGGCAGCAGGTGGCGGTAGCCTCTGTTTTCAAAAGCTGTAATTTGATCCTACGGGCAGCAGGTTGCAGTACCGCCGTTTTCAAAAGCTGTAATTTGCTCCTGCGGGCAGCAGTTGGAGGTGCCCTCTGTTTTAAATGCGCTCCTACAGGCAGCAGTTGGCGCTACCCTCCGTTTTTACAGCTGTAATTTGCAGCTACAGGCAGCAGGTGGCGGTACCCATGTTTTAAAATCTGTAATTTGCTTCTACGGGCAGCAGGTGGCGGTACCCTCAGTTATTAAAGCTTTAATTTGCTTCTACGGGCAGCAGCTGGCGGTACCCTCCATTTTTAAAAGATGTAATATTCTCCGGGCAGCAGTTGGCGGTGCCCTCCGTTTTGAAAAGCTGTAATTTGCTCCTATGGGCAGCAGTGGCGGTGCCCTCCATTTTTAAAACTGTAATTTGCTCCTGCGGGCAGCAGTGGCGGTGCTCTCCGCTTTTAAAAGCTGTAATTTGCTCATACGGACAGCAGGTGGCAGTAACCTCCGTTTTTAAAGTTGTAATTTGCACCTACGGGAAGCAGGTGGCAGTACCCTCCATTTTTAAAGCTGTAATTTGCTCCTACGGGCAGCAGGTGGCGGTGCCCTCCGTTTTTAAAGCTGTAATTTGCTCTTACGGGCAGCAGGTGGCGATACTCATGTTTTAAAAGCTGTAAATTGCTCCCAATGGCAGCAGGTGGTGGTGCCCACCATTTTAAAAAGCCTGTAATTTCCACTTACGGGCAGCAGGTGGCGGTGCCCTTCGTTTTTAAAAGCTGTAATTTGCTTCTATGGGCAGCAGGTGGCGGTGCCCTCCTCTTTTAACAGCTGTAATTTGCCCCTACAGGCAGCAGGTGGCGACGCCCTACGTTTTTAAAAGCTGTAATTTGCTCCTACAGGCAGCAGCTGGCGGTACCCTCCGTTTTTATAGGTGTAATTTGCTCCTACAGGCAGCAGGTGGCGGTACCCATGTTTTCAAAATGTGTAATTTGCTTCTACGGACAGCAGGTGGCGGTACCCTCTGTTTTTAAAGCTGTAATTTGCTCCTAGGGGCAGCAGGTGTCGGTACCCTCCATTTTTAAAAGCTGTAATTTGCTCCGGGCTGCAGTTGGCGGTGCCCTCCGTTTTTAAAAGCTGTAATTTGCTCCTATGGGCAGCAGGTGGCGGTGCCCCCCATTTTTAAAACTGTAATTTGCTCCAACGGGCAGCAGGTGGCGGTACCAATGTTTTAAAGGCTGTAATTTGCTCATACAGGCAGCAGGTGGCGGTACCCTCCGTTTTTAAAATTGTAATTTGCACCTACGGGCAGCAGGTGGCAGTACACTCCATTAAAAAGCTGTAATTTGCTCCTACGTTCAGCAGCTGGTGGTACCCTCCGTTTTTAATGCGCTCCTACAGGCAGCAGGTGGTGGTACCCTCCGTTTTTAAAGCTGTAATTTGCTCCTACTGGCAGCAGATGGCGGTACCCATGGTTTAAAATCTGTAATTTGCTTCTACGGGCAGCAGGTGGCGGTACCCTCCATTTTTAAAGCTGTAATTGGCTCCTACGGGCAGCAGGTGGCGGTCCCCTCCATTTTTAAAACCTGTAATTTTTTCTGGGCAGCAGTTGGCGGTGCCCGCCGTTTTTAAAAGCTGTAATTTGCTCCTATGGGCAGCAGGTGGCGGTGCCCTCCATTTTGAAAGCTGTAATTTGCTCCTACGTGCAGCAGGTGGCGTTACCCATGTTTTAAAGGCTGTAATTTGCTCCTACGGGCAGCAGTGGCGGTGTTCTGCGTTTCTAAAAGCTGTAAATTGCTCCCACGGGCAGCAGGTGGCGGTGTCCACCTTGTTAAAAGATGTAATTTGCTCCAACGGGCAGCAGCTGGAGGCACCCTCCGTTTTTAAAAGCTGTAATTTGCTCCTATGGGCAGCAGGTGGCGGTGCCCCCCATTTTTAAAACTGTAATTTGCTCCAACGGGCAGCAGGTGGCGGTACCAATGTTTTAAAGGCTATAATTTGCTCCCACGGGCAGCAGTAGCAGTGCTCTCCATTTTAAAAGCTGTAAATTGCTCTTACGGGCAGCAGGTGGCGGTGTCCCCCGTTTTAAAAAGCCTGTAATTTGCACTTATGGGCAGCAGGTGGCGGCGCCCTTCGATTTTAAATGCCTGTCATTTGCACTTATGGGCAGCAGGTGGCGGTGCCCTTCGTTTTTAAAAGCTGTAATTTGCTTCTATGGGCAGCAGGTGGCGGTACCCTCAGTTATTAAAGCTTTAATTTGCTTCTACGGGCAGCAGCTGGCGGTACCCTCCATTTTTAAAAGATGTAATATTCTCCGGGCAGCAGTTGGCGGTGCCCTCCGTTTTGAAAAGCTGTAATTTGCTCCTATGGGCAGCAGTGGCGGTGCCCTCCATTTTTAAAACTGTAATTTGCTCCTGCGGGCAGCAGTGGCGGTGCTCTCCGCTTTTAAAAGCTGTAATTTGCTCATACGGACAGCAGGTGGCAGTAACCTCCGTTTTTAAAGTTGTAATTTGCACCTACGGGAAGCAGGTGGCAGTACCCTCCATTTTTAAAGCTGTAATTTGCTCCTACGGGCAGCAGGTGGCGGTGCCCTCCGTTTTTAAAGCTGTAATTTGCTCTTACGGGCAGCAGGTGGCGATACTCATGTTTTAAAAGCTGTAAATTGCTCCCAATGGCAGCAGGTGGTGGTGCCCACCATTTTAAAAAGCCTGTAATTTCCACTTACGGGCAGCAGGTGGCGGTGCCCTTCGTTTTTAAAAGCTGTAATTTGCTTCTATGGGCAGCAGGTGGCGGTGCCCTCCTCTTTTAACAGCTGTAATTTGCCCCTACAGGCAGCAGGTGGCGACGCCCTACGTTTTTAAAAGCTGTAATTTGCTCCTACAGGCAGCAGCTGGCGGTACCCTCCGTTTTTATAGGTGTAATTTGCTCCTACAGGCAGCAGGTGGCGGTACCCATGTTTTAAAATGTGTAATTTGCTTCTACGGACAGCAGGTGGCGGTACCCTCTGTTTTTAAAGCTGTAATTTGCTCCTAGGGGCAGCAGGTGTCGGTACCCTCCATTTTTAAAAGCTGTAATTTGCTCCGGGCTGCAGTTGGCGGTGCCCTCCGTTTTTAAAAGCTGTAATTTGCTCCTATGGGCAGCAGGTGGCGGTGCCCCCCATTTTTAAAACTGTAATTTGCTCCAACGGGCAGCAGGTGGCGGTACCAATGTTTTAAAGGCTGTAATTTGCTCATACAGGCAGCAGGTGGCGGTACCCTCCGTTTTTAAAATTGTAATTTGCACCTACGGGCAGCAGGTGGCAGTACACTCCATTAAAAAGCTGTAATTTGCTCCTACGTTCAGCAGCTGGTGGTACCCTCCGTTTTTAATGCGCTCCTACAGGCAGCAGGTGGTGGTACCCTCCGTTTTTAAAGCTGTAATTTGCTCCTACTGGCAGCAGATGGCGGTACCCATGGTTTAAAATCTGTAATTTGCTTCTACGGGCAGCAGGTGGCGGTACCCTCCATTTTTAAAGCTGTAATTGGCTCCTACGGGCAGCAGGTGGCGGTCCCCTCCATTTTTAAAACCTGTAATTTTTTCTGGGCAGCAGTTGGCGGTGCCCGCCGTTTTTAAAAGCTGTAATTTGCTCCTATGGGCAGCAGGTGGCGGTGCCCTCCATTTTGAAAGCTGTAATTTGCTCCTACGTGCAGCAGGTGGCGTTACCCATGTTTTAAAGGCTGTAATTTGCTCCTACGGGCAGCAGTGGCGGTGTTCTGCGTTTCTAAAAGCTGTAAATTGCTCCCACGGGCAGCAGGTGGCGGTGTCCACCTTGTTAAAAGATGTAATTTGCTCCAACGGGCAGCAGCTGGAGGCACCCTCCGTTTTTAAAAGCTGTAATTTGCTCCTATGGGCAGCAGGTGGCGGTGCCCCCCATTTTTAAAACTGTAATTTGCTCCAACGGGCAGCAGGTGGCGGTACCAATGTTTTAAAGGCTGTAATTTGCTCCCACGGGCAGCAGTAGCAGTGCTCTCCATTTTAAAAGCTGTAAATTGCTCTTACGGGCAGCAGGTGGCGGTGTCCCCCGTTTTAAAAAGCCTGTAATTTGCACTTATGGGCAGCAGGTGGCGGCGCCCTTCGATTTTAAATGCCTGTCATTTGCACTTATGGGCAGCAGGTGGCGGTGCCCTTCGTTTTTAAAAGCTGTAATTTGCTTCTATGGGCAGCAGGTGGCGGTGCCCTCCTCTTTTAACAGCTGTAATTTGCCCCTACAGGCAGCAGGTGGCGACGCCCTACGTTTTTAAAAGCTGTAATTTGCTCCTACAGGCAGCAGCTGGCGGTACCCTTCTTTTTTATAGGTGTAATTTGCTCCTACAGGCAGCAGGTGGCGGTACCCATGTTTTAAAATGTGTAATTTGCTTCTACGGACAGCAGGTGGCGGTACCCTCTGTTTTTAAAGCTGTAATTTGCTCCTAGGGGCAGCAGGTGTCGGTACCCTCCATTTTTAAAAGCTGTAATTTGCTCCGGGCTGCAGTTGGCGGTGCCCTCCGTTTTTAAAAGCTGTAATTTGCTCCTATGGGCAGCAGGTGGCGGTGCCCCCCATTTTTAAAACTGTAATTTGCTCCAACGGGCAGCAGGTGGCGGTACCAATGTTTTAAAGGCTGTAATTTGCTCATACAGGCAGCAGGTGGCGGTACCCTCCGTTTTTAAAATTGTAATTTGCACCTACGGGCAGCAGGTGGCAGTACACTCCATTAAAAAGCTGTAATTTGCTCCTACGTTCAGCAGCTGGTGGTACCCTCCGTTTTTAATGCGCTCCTACAGGCAGCAGGTGGTGGTACCCTCCGTTTTTAAAGCTGTAATTTGCTCCTACTGGCAGCAGATGGCGGTACCCATGGTTTAAAATCTGTAATTTGCTTCTACGGGCAGCAGGTGGCGGTACCCTCCATTTTTAAAGCTGTAATTGGCTCCTACGGGCAGCAGGTGGCGGTCCCCTCCATTTTTAAAACCTGTAATTTTTTCTGGGCAGCAGTTGGCGGTGCCCGCCGTTTTTAAAAGCTGTAATTTGCTCCTATGGGCAGCAGGTGGCGGTGCCCTCCATTTTGAAAGCTGTAATTTGCTCCTACGTGCAGCAGGTGGCGTTACCCATGTTTTAAAGGCTGTAATTTGCACCTACGGGCAGCAGTGGCGGTGTTCTGCGTTTCTAAAAGCTGTAAATTGCTCCCACGGGCAGCAGGTGGCGGTGTCCACCTTGTTAAAAGATGTAATTTGCTCCAACGGGCAGCAGCTGGAGGCACCCTCCGTTTTTAAAAGCTGTAATTTGCTCCTATGGGCAGCAGGTGGCGGTGCCCCCCATTTTTAAAACTGTAATTTGCTCCAACGGGCAGCAGGTGGCGGTACCAATGTTTTAAAGGCTGTAATTTGCTCCCACGGGCAGCAGTAGCAGTGCTCTCCATTTTTAAAAGCTGTAAATTGCTCCTACGGGCAGCAGGTGGCGGTGTCCCCCGTTTTAAAAAGCCTGTAATTTGCACTTATGGGCAGCAGGTGGCGGCGCCCTTCGATTTTAAATGCCTGTCATTTGCACTTATGGGCAGCAGGTGGTGTTGGCCTTCGTTTTTAAAGGCTGTAATTTGCTCCTACGGGCAGCAGTGGCGGTGCTCTCCGTTTTTAAAAGCTGTAAATTGCTACTACAGGCAGCAGGTGGCGACGCCGTCCGTTTTTAAAAGCTGTAATTTGCTCCTACAGGCAGCACCGAGCGGTACCCTCCGTTTTTAATGCGCTCCTACAGGCAGCAGGTGGCGCTACCCTCCGTTTTTAAAGCTGTAATTTGCTTCTACAGGCAGCAGGAGGCGGAACCATGTTTTAAAAGCTGTAATTTGATCCTACGGGCAGCAGGTGGCGGTTCCCATGTTTTAAAGGCTGTAATTTGCTCCTACAGGCAGCAGTGGCGGTGCTCTCCGTTTTTAAAAGCTGTAAATTGCTCCTACGGGCAGCAGGTGGCGGTGCGCTCCATTTTTAAAAGCTGTAATTTGCACTTACAGGCAGCAGATGGCGGCACCCTCCGTTTTTAAAAGCCTGTACTTTGCACTTACGGGCAGCCCGTGGCGGTGCCCATCGTTTTTAAAAGCTGTGATTTGCTCCTACGGGCAGCAGATGGCGGTGCCCTCCATTTTTAAAGCTGTAATTTGCTCCTACGGGCAGCAGGTGGCGGTACCCATGTTTTAAAAGCTGTAATTTGCTCCTACGGGCAGCAGGTGATGGTGCCCTCCGTTTTTAAAAGCTGTAATTTGCACTTACGGGCAGCAGGTGGCGGTACCCTCCGTTTTTAAAAGCTGTAATTTGCTCATACAGGCAGCAGGTGGCGGTGCCCTCCATTTTGAAAGCTGTAATTTGCTCCTACGTGCAGCAGGTGGCGTTACCCATGTTTTAAAGGCTGTAATTTGCTCCTACGGGCAGCAGTGGCGGTGTTCTCCGTTTCTAAAAGCTGTAAATTGCTCCTACGGGCAGCAGGTGGCGGTGTCCACCTTGTTAAAAGATGTAATTTGCTCCTACGGGCAGCAGGTGGCGGTACCCTCTGTTTTTAAAAGCTGTAATTTGCTCCTATGGGCAGCAAGTGGCGGTGTCCTCCGTTTTCAAGAGCAGTAATTTGCTCATACAGGCAGCAGGTGGCGGTACCCTCCGTTTTTAAAGTTGTACTTTGCACCTACGGGCAGCAGGTGGCGGTACCCTCCGTTTCTAAAGCTGTAATTTGCTTCTACGGGCAGCAGCTGGCGGTACCCTCCGTTTTTGAAGCTGTAATTTGCTAAAAACAGGCAGCAGGTGGCAGTACCCATGTTTTAATTGCTGTAATTTGCTCCTACGGGCAGCAGGTGGCGGTACCCTCCATTTTTAAAAGCTGTAATTTGCTCCTACGGGAAGCAGGTGGTGCCCACCGTTTTCAAGGCTTGTAATTTGCTCATACAGGCAGCAGGTGTCGGTACCCTCCGTTTTTAAAGTTGTAATTTGCTTCTACGGGCAGCAGCTGGCGGTAACCTCCGTTTTTAATGCGCTCCTACAGGCTGCAGGTGGCGGTGCCCTCCTTTTTTAAAAGCTGTCATTTGCTCCTACAGGCTGCAGGTGGCAGTGCCCTCCATTTTTAAAAGCTGTAATTTGTTCATACGGGCAGCAGCTGGCGGTACCCTCCGTTTTTAAAGCTGTGATTTGCTCCTACAGGCAGCAGGTGGCGGTACCCATGTTTTAAATGCTGTAATCTGCTCCTACGTGCAACAGGGGGCGGTACCCTCCGTTTTTAAAAGTTGTAATTTGCTCCTACGGGCAGCAGGTGGCGGTGCCCACCATTTTGAAGGCTTGTAATTTGCTCATACAGGCAGCAGGTGTCGGTACCCTACGTTTTTAAAGTTGTAATTTGCACCTACGGGCAGCAGGTGGCAGTACCCTTCATTTTTAAAACTGTAATTTGCTCCTACAGGCTGCAGGTGGCGGTGCCCTCCGTTTTTAAAAGCTGTAATTTGCTCCTACGGGCAGCAGTGGCGGTGTTCTCCGTTTCTAAAAGCTGTAAATTGCTCCTACGGGCAGCAGGTGGCGGTGTCCTCCGTTTTCAAGAGCAGTAATTTGCTCATACAGGCAGCAGGTGGCGGTACCCTCCGTTTTTAAAGTTGTACTTTGCACCTACGGGCAGCAGGTGGCGGTACCCTCCGTTTCTAAAGCTGTAATTTGCTTCTACGGGCAGCAGCTGGCGGTACCCTCCGTTTTTGAAGCTGTAATTTGCTAAAAACAGGCAGCAGGTGGCAGTACCCATGTTTTAATTGCTGTAATTTGCTCCTACGGGCAGCAGGTGGCGGTACCCTCCATTTTTAAAAGCTGTAATTTGCTCCTACGGGAAGCAGGTGGTGCCCACCGTTTTCAAGGCTTGTAATTTGCTCATACAGGCAGCAGGTGTCGGTACCCTCCGTTTTTAAAGTTGTAATTTGCTTCTACGGGCAGCAGCTGGCGGTAACCTCCGTTTTTAATGCGCTCCTACAGGCTGCAGGTGGCGGTGCCCTCCTTTTTTAAAAGCTGTCATTTGCTCCTACAGGCTGCAGGTGGCAGTGCCCTCCATTTTTAAAAGCTGTAATTTGTTCATACGGGCAGCAGCTGGCGGTACCCTCCGTTTTTAAAGCTGTGATTTGCTCCTACAGGCAGCAGGTGGCGGTACCCATGTTTTAAATGCTGTAATCTGCTCCTACGTGCAACAGGGGGCGGTACCCTCCGTTTTTAAAAGTTGTAATTTGCTCCTACGGGCAGCAGGTGGCGGTGCCCACCATTTTGAAGGCTTGTAATTTGCTCATACAGGCAGCAGGTGTCGGTACCCTACGTTTTTAAAGTTGTAATTTGCACCTACGGGCAGCAGGTGGCAGTACCCTTCATTTTTAAAACTGTAATTTGCTCCTACAGGCTGCAGGTGGCGGTGCCCTCCGTTTTTAAAAGCTGTAATTTGCTCCTATGGGCAGCAGGTGGCGGTGCCCTCCGTTTTAAAAGCTGTAATTTGCTCCTACGGGCAGCAGGTGGCGGTGCCCTCCGTTTTAAAAGCTGTAATTTGCTCCTACGGGCAGCAGGTGGCCCTAACCTCCGTTTTTAATGCGCTCTTACACGCAGCAGGTGGTGGTACCCTCAGTTTTTAAAGCTGTCATTTGCTCCTACGGGCAGCAGGTGGCGGTACCCATGCTTTAAAAGCTGTAATTTGCTCCTATTGGCAGCAGGTGGCGGTACCTTCCATTTTTAAAATCAGTAATTTGCACTTACGGGCAGCAGGTGGCAGGAACCTCCACTTTTAAAAGCTGTAATTTGCTCCGGCAGCAGTTGGCGGTGCCCTCCGTTTTTAAAAGCTGTAATTTTCTCCTACGGGCAGCAGGTGGCGGTGCCCTCAATTTTCAAGAGCTGTAATTTGCTCATACAGGCAGCAGGTGGCGGTACCCTCCGTTTTTTAAGCTGTAATTTGCTCCTACGGGCAGCAGCTGGCGGTACCCTCCATTTTTAATGCGCCCCTACAGGCAGCAGGTGGTGGTACCCTCCGTTTTTCAAAGCTGTAAATTGCTCCGGGCAGCAGTTGGCGGCGCCCTCCGTTTTTAAAGCTGTAATTTGCTCCTATGGGTAGCAGGTGTCAGTACCCTCCGTTTTTAAAAGCTGTAATTGGCTCCTGCGGGCAGCAGGTGGCGGTGCCCTCCGTTTTTAAAAGCTGTAATTTGCTCCTACAGGTAGCAGGTGGCGGTGCTCTCCATTTGTAAAAGCCTGTAATTTGCTCCTACAGGCTGCTGGTTGCGGTGCCCTCCAGTTTTAAAAGCTGTAATTTGCTCCTACGGGCAGCAGCTGGCGGTTACCTCCGTTTTTAAAAGCTGTAATTTGCACTTACAGGAGGCAGATGGCAGCGCCCTCAGTTTTTAAAGCTGTACTTTGCTCCTACGGGCAGCAGGTGTCAGTACCCTCCGTTTTTAAAAGCTGTAATTGGCTCCTACGGGCAGCAGGTGGCGGTGGCCTCAGTTTTTAAAAGATGTAATTTGCTCCTACGGGCAGCAAGTGGCCCTAACCTCCGTTTTTAATGCGCTCCTACAGGCAGCAGGTGGTGGTACCCTCCGTTTTTAAAGCTGTCATTTGCTCCTACGGGCAGCAGGTGGCGGTACCCATGTTTTAAAAGCTGTAATTTGCACTTACGGGCAGCAGGTGGCTGTACCTTCCATTTTTAAAATCAGTAATTTGCACTTACGGGCAGCAGGTGGCAGGAACCTCCACTTTTAAAAGCTGTAATTTGCTCCGGCAGCAGTTGGCGGTGCCCTCCGTTTTTAAAAGCTGTAATTTTCTCCTACGGGCAGCAGGTGGCGGTGCCCTCAATTTTCAAGAGCTGTAATTTGCTCATACAGGCAGCAGCTGGCGGTACCCTCCATTTTTAATGCGCCCCTACAGGCAGCAGGTGGTGGTACCCTCCGTTTTTAAAAGCTGTAATTTGCTCCTACGGGCTGCATGTGGCAGTGCACTCCGTTTTTAAAGCTGTGATTTGCTCCTACGGGCAGCAGCTGGCAGTACCCATGTTTTAAAAGCTGTAGTTTTTTCCTACGGGCAGCAGGGGGCGGTACCCTCCGTTTTTAAAAGCTGTAATTTGCACCTACGGGCAGCAGGTGGCAGTACCCTCCGTTTTTAAAGTTGTAATTTGCTCCTACGGGCAGCAGGTGGAGGTGCCCTCCGTATTTAAAGCTGCAATTTGCTCTTATGGGCAGCAGGTGGCGGTACCCATGTTTTAAAAGCTGTAATTTGCACTTACGGGCAGCAGGTGGCTGTACCCTCCGTTTTAAAAGCTGTAATTTGCTCCTGCCGGCAGCAGGTGGCGGTACCCTCCGTTTTTAAAAGCTGTAATTTGCTCCTACGGGCTGCATGTGGCGGTGCCTTCCGTTTTTAACAGCTGTAATTTGCTCCTGCGGGCAGCAGGTGGCGGTGCCCTCTGTTTTTAATGCGCTCCTACAGGCAGCAGTTGGCGCTACCCTCCGTTTTAACAGCTGTAATTTGCAGCTACAGGCAGCAGGTGGCGGTACCCATGTTTTAAAATCTGTAATTTGCTTCTACGTGCAGCAGGTGGCGGTACCCTCAGTTATTAAAGCTTTAATTTGCTTCTACGGGCAGCAGCTGGCGGTACCCTCCATTTTTAAAAGATGTAATACTCTCCGGGCAGCAGTTGGCGGTGCCCTCCGTTTTTAAAAGCTGTAATTTGCTCATACGGGCAGCAGGTGGCAGTAACCTCCGTTTTTAAAGTTGTAATTTGCACCTACGGGATGTAGGTGGCAGTACCCTCCATTTTTAAAGCTGTAATTTGCTCCTACGGGCAGCAGGTGGCGGTGCCCTCCGTTTTTAAAGCTGTAATTTGCTTCTACGGGCAGCAGGTGGCGATACTCATGTTTTAAAAGCTGTAAATTGCTCCCAATGGCAGCAGGTGGTGGTGCCCACCATTTTAAAAAGCCTGTAATTTCCACTTACGGGCAGCAGGTGGCGACGCCCTCCGTTTTTAAAAGCTGTAATTTGCTCCTACAGGCAGCAGCTGGCGGTACCTTCCGTTTTTAATGCGCTCCTACAGGCAGCAGGTGGCACTACCCTCCGTTTTTAAAGGTGTAATTTGCTCCTACAGGCAACAGGTGGCGGCACCCATGTTTGAAAATGTGTAATTTGCTTCTACGGGCAGCAGGTGGCGGTACCTTCCGTTTTTAAAGCTGTAATTTGCTCCTAGGGGCAGCAGGTGTCAGTACACTCCATTTTTAAAAGCTGTAATTTGCTCCGGGCAGCAGTTGGCGGTGCCTTCTTTTTTTAAAAGCTGTAATTTGCTCCTATGGGCAGCAGGTGGCGGTGCCCCCCATTTTTAAAACTGTAATTTGATCCTACGGGCAGCAGCTGGCGGTAACCTCCGTTTTTAATGCGCTCCTACAGGCTGCAGGTGGCGGTGCCCTCCGTTTTCAAAAGCTGTAATTGGCTCCTAAGGGCAGCAGGTGGCGGTGCCCTCCGTTTTTAAAAGCTGTAATTTGCTCCTACAGGTAGCAGGTGGCGGGGCTCTCCATTTGTAAAAGCCTGTAATTTGCTCCTACAGGCTGCTGGTTGCGGTGCCCTCCAGTTTTAAAAGCTGTAATTTGCTCCTACGGGCAGCAGCTGGCGGTTACCGTTTTTAAAAGCTGTAATTTGCACTTACGGGAGGCAGATGGCGGCGCCCTCAGTTTTTAAAACTGTACTTTGCTCCTACGGACAGCAGGTGTCAGTACCCTCCGTTTTTAAAAGCTGTAATTGGCTCCTACAGGCTGCAGGTGGGGGTGCTCTCCGTTTTTAAAAGCTGCAATTTGCTCCTAATGTCAGGAGGTGGCGGTGCCCTCCGTTTTAAAAGCTGTAATTTGCTCCTACGGGCAGCAGGTGGCGGTGCCCTCCGTTTTAAAAGCTGTAATTTGCTCCTACGGGCAGCAGGTGGCCCTAACCTCCGTTTTTAATGCGCTCTTACACGCAGCAGGTGGTGGTACCCTCAGTTTTTAAAGCTGTCATTTGCTCCTACGGGCAGCAGGTGGCGGTACCCATGCTTTAAAAGCTGTAATTTGCTCCTATTGGCAGCAGGTGGCGGTACCTTCCATTTTTAAAATCAGTAATTTGCACTTACGGGCAGCAGGTGGCAGGAACCTCCACTTTTAAAAGCTGTAATTTGCTCCGGCAGCAGTTGGCGGTGCCCTCCGTTTTTAAAAGCTGTAATTTTCTCCTACGGGCAGCAGGTGGCGGTGCCCTCAATTTTCAAGAGCTATAATTTGCTCATACAGGCAGCAGGTGGCGGTACCCTCCGTTTTTTAAGCTGTAATTTGCTCCTACGGGCAGCAGCTGGCGGTACCCTCCATTTTTAATGCGCCCCTACAGGCAGCAGGTGGCGGCGCCCTCCGTTTTTAAAGCTGTAATTTGCTCCTATGGGTAGCAGGTGTCAGTACCCTCCGTTTTTAAAAGCTGTAATTGGCTCCTGCGGGCAGCAGGTGGCGGTGCCCTCCGTTTTTAAAAGCTGTAATTTGCTCCTACAGGTAGCAGGTGGCGGTGCTCTCCATTTGTAAAAGCCTGTAATTTGCTCCTACAGGCTGCTGGTTGCGGTGCCCTCCAGTTTTAAAAGCTGTAATTTGCTCCTACGGGCAGCAGCTGGCGGTTACCTCCGTTTTTAAAAGCTGTAATTTGCACTTACAGGAGGCAGATGGCGGCGCCCTCAGTTTTTAAAGCTGTACTTTGCTCCTACGGGCAGCAGGTGTCAGTACCCTCCGTTTTTAAAAGCTGTAATTGGCTCCTACGGGCAGCAGGTGGCGGTGGCCTCAGTTTTTAAAAGATGTAATTTGCTCCTACGGGCAGCAAGTGGCCCTAACCTCCGTTTTTAATGCGCTCCTACAGGCAGCAGGTGGTGGTACCCTCCGTTTTTAAAGCTGTCATTTGCTCCTACGGGCAGCAGGTGGCGGTACCCATGTTTTAAAAGCTGTAATTTGCACTTACGGGCAGCAGGTGGCTGTACCTTCCATTTTTAAAATCAGTAATTTGCACTTACGGGCAGCAGGTGGCAGGAACCTCCACTTTTAAAAGCTGTAATTTGCTCCGGCAGCAGTTGGCGGTGCCCTCCGTTTTTAAAAGCTGTAATTTTCTCCTACGGGCAGCAGGTGGCGGTGCCCTCAATTTTCAAGAGCTGTAATTTGCTCATACAGGCAGCAGGTGGCGGTACCCTCCGTTTTTTAAGCTGTAATTTGCTCCTACGGGCAGCAGCTGGCGGTACCCTCCATTTTTAATGCGCCCCTGCAGGCAGCAGGTGGTGGTACCCTCCGTTTTTAAAAGCTGTAATTTGCTCCTACGGGCTGCATGTGGCGGTGCACTCCGTTTTTAAAGCTGTAATTTGCTCGTACGGGCAGCAGGTGGCCCTTACCTCCGTTTTTAATGCGCTCCTACAGGCAGCAGGTGGTGGTACCCTCCGTTTTTAAAGCTGTCATTTGCTCCTACGGGCAGCAGGTGGCGGTACCCATGCTTTAAAAGCTGTAATTTGCTCCTATTGGCAGCAGGTGGCGGTACCTTCCATTTTTAAAATCAGTAATTTGCACTTACGGGCAGCAGGTGGCAGGAACCTCCACTTTTAAAAGCTGTAATTTGCTCCGGCAGCAGTTGGCGGTGCCCTCCGTTTTTAAAAGCTGTAATTTTCTCCTACGGGCAGCAGGTGGCGGTGCCCTCAATTTTCAAGAGCTGTAATTTGCTCATACAGGCAGCAGGTGGCGGTACCCTCCGTTTTTTAAGCTGTAATTTGCTCCTACGGGCAGCAGCTGGCGGTACCCTCCATTTTTAATGCGCCCCTACAGGCAGCAGGTGGTGGTACCCTCCGTTTTTAAAAGCTGTAATTTGCTCCTACGGGCTGCATGTGGCAGTGCATTCCGTTTTTAAAGCTGTAATTTGCTCCTACGGGCAGCAGCTGGCAGTACCCACGTTTTAAAAGCTGTAGTTTTTTCCTACGGGCAGCAGGGGGCGGTACCCTCCGTTTTTAAAAGCTGTAATTTGCACCTACGGGCAGCAGGTGGCAGTACCCTCCGTTTTTAAAGCTGTAATTTGCTCCTACGGGCAGCAGGTGGAGGTGCCCTCCGTATTTAAAGCTGTAATTTGCTCTTACGGGCAGCAGGTGTCGGTACCCATGTTTTAAAAGCTGTAATTTGCACTTACGGGCAGCAGGTGGCTGTACCCTCCGTTTTAAAAGCTGTAATTTGCTCCTACCGGCAGCAGGTGGCTGTACCCTCCGTTTTAAAAGCTGTAATTTGCTCCTACGGGCAGCAGATGGCAATGCCCACCGTTTTAAAAACCCTGTAATTTGCACTTACGGGCAGCAGGTGGTGGTGCCCTCCCTTTTTAAAAGCTTTAATTTGCTCCTACGGGCAGCAGGTGGCGGTGCCCTACGTTTTAAAAGCTGTTATTTGCTCCTACAGGCAGCAGGTGGCGATGCCCTCCGTTTTTAAAAGCTTTAATTTGCTCCTACGGGCAGCAGATGGCAATGCCCACCGTTGTAAAAACCCTGTAATTTGCACTTACGGGCAGCAGGTGGTGGTGCCCTCCGTTTTTAAAAGCTTTAATTTGCTCCTACGGGCAGCAGTTGGCGATGCCCACCGTTTTAAAAACCCTGTAATTTGCACTTATGGGCAGCAGGTGGTGGTACCCTTCGTTTTTAAAAGCTGTAATTTGCTCCTACGGGCAGCAGTGGCGGTGCTCTCCGTTTTTAAAAGCTGTAAATTGCTCCTACAGGCAGCAGGTGGCGACGCCCTCCGTTTTTAAAAGCTGTAATTTGCTCCTACAGGCAACACCGAGCGGTACCCTCCGTTTTTAATGCGCTCCTACAGGCAGCAGGTGGCGCTACCCTCCGTTTTTAAAGCTGTAATTTGCTTCTACAGGCAGCAGCAGGCGCAACCATGTTTTAAAATCTGTAATTTGCTTCTACGAGCGGCAGGTGGCGGTACCTTCCATTTTTAAAGCTGTAATTTGCTCCTACGGGCAGCAGTTGGCGGTACCCTCCATTTTTAAAAGCTGTAATTTGCTCCTACGGGCAGCAGGTGGCGGTGCCCTCCGTTTTTAAAAGCTGTAATTTGATCCTACGGGCAGCAGGTGGCGGTACCCATGTTTTAAAGGCTGTAATTTGCACTTACGGGCAGCAGGTGGCGGTGCCCTCCGTTTTTAAAAGCTGTAATTTGCTCCGACAGGTAGCAGGTGGCGGTGCTCTCCATTTTTAAAAGCCTGTAATTTGCTCCTACAGGCTGCAGGTGGCGGTGCCCTCCAGTTTTAAAAGCTGTAATTTGCTCCTACGGGCAGCAGCTGGTGGTTACCTCCGTTTTTAAAAGCTGTAATTTGCACTTACGGGCAGCAGATGGCGAAGCCCTCAGTTTTTAAAGCTGTACTTTGCTCCTACGGGCAGCAGGTGGCGGTGCTCATCGTTTTAAAAAGCCTGTAATTTGCTCCTACAGGCTGCAGGTGGTGGTGCCCTCCGTTTTTAAAAGCTGTAATTTGCTCCTACGGGCAGCAGGTGGCGGTGCCCTCCGTTTTAAAAGCTGTTATTTGCTCCTACAGGCAGCAGGTGGCGACGCCCTCCGTTTTTAAAAGCTTTAATTTGCCCCTACGGGCAGCAGATGGCAATGCCCACCGTTTTAAAAACCCTGTAATTTGCACTTACGGGCAGCAGGTGGTGGTGCCCTCCGTTTTTAAAAGCTTTAATTTGCTCCTACGGGCAGCAGTTGGCGATGCCCACCGTTTTAAAAACCCTGTAATTTGCACTTATGGGCAGCAGGTGGTGGTACCCTTCGTTTTTAAAAGCTGTAATTTGCTCCTACGGGCAGCAGTGGCGGTGCTCTCCGTTTTTAAAAGCTGTAAATTGCTCCTACAGGCAGCAGGTGGCGACGCCCTCCGTTTTTAAAAGCTGTAATTTGCTCCTACAGGCAACACCGAGCGGTACCCTCCGTTTTTAATGCGCTCCTACAGGCAGCAGGTGGCGCTACCCTCCGTTTTTAAAGCTGTAATTTGCTTCTACAGGCAGCAGCAGGCGCAACCATGTTTTAAAATCTGTAATTTGCTTCTACGAGCAGCAGGTGGCGGTACCCTCCATTTTTAAAGCTGTAATTTGCTCCTACGGGCAGCAGTTGGCGGTACCCTGCATTTTTAAAAGCTGTAATTTGCTCCTACGGGCAGCAGGTGGCGGTGCCCTCCATTTTTAAAAGCTGTAATTTGATCCTACGGGCAGCAGGTGGCGGTACCCATGTTTTAAAGGCTGTAATTTGCACTTACGGGCAGCAGGTGGCGGTGCCCTCCGTTTTTAAAAGCTGTAATTTGCTCCGACAGGTAGCAGGTGGCGGTGCTCTCCATTTTTAAAAGCCTGTAATTTGCTCCTACAGGCTGCAGGTGGCGGTGCCCTCCAGTTTTAAAAGCTGTAATTTGCTCCTACGGGCAGCAGCTGGTGGTTACCTCCGTTTTTAAAAGCTGTAATTTGCACTTACGGGCAGCAGATGGCGAAGCCCTCAGTTTTTAAAGCTGTACTTTGCTCCTACGGGCAGCAGGTGGC